>NC_134410.1:16839615-17102115 GCF_038048845.1 Mixophyes fleayi
TAGTAAAGGAATGGATAACAGGACAAGATGGATGACAGGGAGGTGTCAGTAAAGGAATGGATAACAGGACAAGATGGATGACAGGGAGGTGTCAGTAAAGGAATAGATAAGAGGAGCGCTGGACAAATGGATGACAGGGAGGTGTCAGTAAAGGAATAGATAACAGGACAAGATGGATGACAGGGAGGTGCCAGTAAAGGAATAGATTAAAGGACAAGATGGATGACAGGGAGGTGTCAGTAAAGGAATAGATAAGAGGAGCGCTGGACAAATGGATGACAGGGAGGTGTCAGTAAAGGAATGGATAACAGGACAAGATGGATGACAGGGAGGTGCCAGTAAAGGAATAGATTAAAGGACAAGATGGATGACAGGGAGGTGTCAGTAAAGGAATAGATAAGAGGAGCGCTGGACAAATGGATGACAGGGAGGTGTCAGTAAAGGAATAGATAACAGGAATGCAGGACAATAAGGATAATACAATGTCATACTTGTGTTTTAGAAACATAGCAGCTATAGTCATGATCAGCAGTTACCTCTCCAAACTGCCCTTCCCCCAGCTTCTCCCGGAAGAGGAGGTGTCCCCGGGGGAATTTGCTGAGGGGCAACTCCTTGGAGGTGAGCGAGTCGGCGGTCAGGGCAGGTACGGCATACGTGTTTCCCCCTGTCACTCCCTGCAGAGTAACGATATCTGCTTCTGCATAGTGAGGAACACTAGGGGGGCAAACCATGGGCAGCTTAGGAGAATCCAACTCTCTGTACCCCCCATCTGCAGAGAGAGAGAGAAAAGAGGCATGGGGTAAAAGAGGGACACAGCACAATATTTGGGAATTAAATGAAGAAACAGAGGAATTTAAAAGGGAAAGTGATAGGGAAGGGAGAATGGAGTAATAGGGAGAAGGTGGGAAACAAAGTTTACTTTTTACAATGTGAATCTGATTTGATATATAGGCATGGGTTCTATATCTGGAAACTGTTAAATAGAAAACCCCAAAAAAACTGAAAATAAAAATTGCCTGTTCTGGGCGTCACACACACACGAAAAAGTGGAGGTGTTGCCCATAGCAACCAATCAGAATCTAGCTATCATTTACCTAGTACATTCTAGAACATAATAGCTAGAATCGGATTGGTTCCTATGGGCAACACCTCCACTTTTCCATTTTAGAAGGTATAGTAAGTATCACTGTGAGGAGCACTAGGAAGCCATGTAAGAAGGAGTGAAATTGCAGTGTAGGTAAAGACAAGGGGTAGTTTATAAACATTATTTAATATGTTTTAGACATGTGATCAAACTGATGGAAGATAATCTTATCTGTGACACCTCATTCCCCAAGCATTTCCAGATACCAGATCCCTTACCTGTATTTATATATGTATGTATGTAATAGGGTGAGACACAAGAGACTGGTTGGGGACTTTCCAGTCCTCAAGATGTCAAGAGACAGAGAGAGACAGTGAAATGGAGATTATAGAGATATAAAGTCTGGAGTTGTCCATTTTGTTTTTTTTGGGCAGCTCCGATATGACAGCCCCTTACCCTGGCTGTTGATTGGCTTAGCCTGCAGGCCGCCAGGCTCTGTGATTGGCCGGCTGTGGGTGGAGAGCAGGAGCTCATAGGCTGGGTTGTTTAACAGCAGAGCTGGAGAGACACATGCAGAGTATATAGTGTACACCTCTATGATCATGCAGACACCGTGTACACTTTATATAGATACATACACACGCATGCACATATATGTGACCCCACATAGACTCTCGTCTCCATAAACCAGTCATCAAGATCTACAGAAGGTCAGCAGGTCACCACGTCCCTGCTTGGATGCAGGTGAGCCAGAGGATCCTGCGGGACATTATTCAAGCAGAACAGGACCCAATGGGGTAATTTTGCCTTTTGCTACTAACTTACCCGAGTCTATCGTTTACAAGTTATTAACCTTTCTTTATTACACTTAGCAGTTTTGTGTGTGTGAAGCTTTTCATTACATTGCTCAGCGTGCAGCACCTGGAACGCAGCGTAGAGTAACATGGAGGAGAAACATGGGTCCCATTAAAAGCATAGGACAAGTCCGGAAAGGTCAAGTCCTTTTGCGATTTGGAAATGGGAGCGAGGTTCCCTAAAAACTTCACTCCTTTATCTCATTTCTATAATATCCCTCTGCAAAAGGAGATCTGTTGTATCTCAACTGTGCTGCACAACTAGATGTATCAGTGCGCCTACTCTGTATTTTGCTATGGAACGCCTTCAGTCCGCCCAACTTCTCCCCTTGTCCTGAGGAAACCTCTGCTCTTCTGCCAATGTCACCATCTCGCTCTCGCTAAGTGGAAATCTAGGTGATCCCGTGCAAATGAAGGGGAAAGACAGATCCAAGGCTGGTTTGAGTTTCATAATCTACCTCCATTGTATAAGTGTCTGGTATAATTGCATAATTATCGTTGGAGCCTGTAGGCTCAAAACTCTTGGTGCACTAAACCCGTGCTTCCAGTGGGCACACTTCTTCTACACAGAATATTATTTACAATCTTCTTCCCCTTAGCACTGTCTCCTCCTCAGATACACTCACATCACTTTATTTTTCTCTTTCTCGCTATTCATTTTCTTCATTGATGAAATAAAATAACATTTCTGCTTGTGCACTTTGCATCGGAATCAGCCTCTCAGCCGTTGCAGCCCCTATGCGCATGTCTACTGAGCCTAAAGCTGTGTATGATAGATTTATAAGTATCAATTAAAAAACCCTGGCTTGTTATTATGGCTTTAAGCTCTGTCCATTTCTGCCACGTGAGACACGCAGACAGAGTTTCCCACATTTACAACGTTCTTATTGGGATTATACATTGCCCTATAGTGAAGTCCATGAACTTGTAACTCTGCTATTTTTTGCAGTACAAAAGTCCCAGCAAAGGCCAACAGAGTATTTTTGGCACAACACCTTGAGAGCCACGGTTACCACCCTTTACTATTAGAGAATAGATTGGCTGTTTACCCACCACACCACAGCAATACATAAAGATTAGGGCTAAGACTGACACAAAAACAAGTGCTTCATTGTTAAAACATCATTAATTATAACCCCGCCCTCACCTTAACATATATTGTCATGCATTTAGTCTATACCTATATTATATACATATACTCCCCTATACGCATGCACATTGTATTTACACATCATGTACACACTACTAGAAACAAGACACATGCACACACCCCTCTGTATACATGCACACACACAACGTGCATGGTCCTTTCCTGCCCTCTCTCACCTGCAGCATCGGAGCTAGGGCGGAGGGTGGCCATCTTGGCCTGGGGGTTGTGGTTTGGCTCCTGGTACTCCCCCTCTGAAGTCAGGATGCGCTCGTAGCGGTTGCCATGGCGAGATGTCAACGAGAGGTTTTGAGTGTTGTTGATGACCACAGTGTCAGAGGGGAGGGACAGGTGGGCGGTGAGGTCGCTGTCCGAGGGACGGTGCTGAGCCTGGTGGAGTGACGAGAGCAAAAAATATGAACCCCTTTCAGGTATATATACCATTAACAGCACTAACAATTACTGACACAAACCAGAGAAATCAAAATGGAATCGGTTGATCCCAGTTTTCCAGGTTGATGATCTGGTAAAGGATTGGTTCTTGGAGCTGCAACAGTTTCAGAAACACTGATACCAACATTATTGGTGTGATCACTGAAATGACCTGTGCTCTCCGTGATCCTCTGATCTGACGGGTCCTGAGAAGCCTCTAAAAGTACGAGCAGGAGATTCTCTTTTTTACTTTGATTTTGCCCACTTCACCTGCTCTCATCCATCTTCTCCCTCCAATCATCCATCACTTCACCTACCTTCCCAAGCAATCTCATCCAATCATCCCATCATCCATGTCTTCACCTACCTTCCCTAGCAATCTCCTTCAATCATCCCATCATCCATGTCTTCACCTACCTTCCTTAGCAATCTCCTCCAATCATCCCATCATCCATCTCTTCACCTACCTTCCCCAGCAATCTCCTCCAATCATCCCATCATCCATCTCTTCACCTACCTTCCCCAGCAATCTCCTCCAATCATCCCATCCTCCATCTCTTCACCTACCTTCCCCAGCAATCTCCTCCAATCACCTCATCGTCCATCTCTTCACCTACCTTCCCCAGCAATCTCCTCCAATCATCCATCTCTTCACCTACCTTCCCCAGCAATCTCCTCCAATCATCCATCTCTTCACCTACCTTCCCAAGCAATCTCCTCCAATCATCTCATCGTCCATCTCTTCACCTACCTTCCCCAGCAATCTCCTCCAATCATCCATCTCTTCACCTACCTTCCCCAGCAATCTACTCCAATCATCTCATCGTTCATCTCTTCACCTACCTTCCCCAGCAATCTCCTCCAATCATCTCATCGTCCATCTCTTCACCTACCTTCCCCAGCAATCTCCTCCAATCATCTCATCGTCCATCTCTTCACCTACCTTCCCCAGCAGTCTCCTCCAATCATCCCATCGTCCATCTCTTCTCCTACCTTCCCCAGCAATCTCCTCCAATCATCCCATCATCCATCTCTTCACCTACCTTCCCCAGCAATCTTCTCCAATCATCTCATCAACCATCTCTTCACCTACCTTCCCCAGCAATCTCCTCCAATCATCTCATCGTCCATCTCTTCACCTACCTTCCCCAGCAGTCTCCTCCAATCATCTCATCCTCCATCTCTTCACCTACCTTCCCCAGCAATCTCCTCCAATCATCCCATCATCCATCTCTTCACCTACCTTCCCCAGCAATCTCCTCCAATCATCTCATCATCCATCTCTTTACCTACCTTCCCCAGCAATCTCCTCCAATTATCCCGTCATCCATCTCTTCACCAACCTTCCCCAGCAATCTCCTCCAATCATCTCATCATCCATCTCTTCACCTACCTTCCCCAGCAATCTCCTCCAATCATCCCATCATCCATCTCTTCACCTACCTTCCCCAGCAATCTTCTCCAATCATCCCATCATCCATCTCTTCACCTACCTTCCCCAGCAATCTCCTCCAATCATCTCATCATCCATCTCTTCACCTACCTTCCCCAGCAATCTTCTCCAATCATCCCATCATCATCATCCATCTCTTCACCTACCTTCCCCAGCAATCTCCTCCAATCATCTCATCATCCATCTTTTCACCTACCTTCCCCAGCAATCTCCTCCAATCATCCCATCATTCATCTTTTCACCTACCTTCCCCAGCAATCTCCTCCAATCATCCCATCATTCATCTCTTCACCTACCTTCCCCAGCAATCTCCTCCAATGCTCCATCTCTTCACCTACCTTCCCCAGCAATCTCCTCCAATCATCCCATCATCCATCTCTTCACCTACCTTTCCCAGCAATCTCTTCCAATCATCCCATCATTCATCTTTTCACCTACCTTCCCCAGCAATCTCCTCCAATCATCCCATCATTCATCTTTTCACCTACCTTCCCCAGCAATCTCCTCCAATCATCCCATCATTCATCTCTTCACCTACCTTCCCCAGCAATCTCCTCCAATGCTCCATCTCTTCACCTACCTTCCCCAGCAATCTCCTCCAATCATCCCATCATCCATCTCTTCACCTACCTTCCCCAGCTATCTCCTCCAATCATCTCATCATCCATCTCTTCACCTACCTTCCCCAGCAATCTCCTCCAGCGCTGCCGCCACAGGATCAGGATGATGACGACCAACAGGAGCAGGATTATGACTACCAGACAGCCAATGAGGATGGAGGTGTTGTTGCTGTCGTCCATGACGATTGGCTGATTTATCTTGTTGACACTAACAGCCTCTATTGCTGGTAAAGATATAAAGGAGGATTAAGATGGAGAAAAAAAGAAAACTAAAAGTGAAAGCTATAAAGGGAAAAATAGAGAGATAAATGGCAAAGGGAGAGTCATAGATGATATGAACTAGATAGATAGATAGACATGAGATAGATAGACAGATATAGAGAGATATAGAGATACAATGGAGACAGATAGATTAGATATGAAACAGACAGATAGACAGATAGATAGACAGATAGATAGATAGATAGATAATATCCTGCTCACCGTGAACACTCTCACTGAAACTATCGACAGTAGTAAAAGCCATTCGTGGGCTGGTTCCCTGCGGTAAGACTGTTTCGGCAGGACGGGGAGTTGCCTCCTCTCTTGGTTGAGGGAGGGGGTTGAGTTCCTCCGGTTCGGATGAGTCCACAACATCTGTGGGTCACAAAAACAAGTCACATCCAATCACCTACTGAGCCCTCACAAAGTCACACATACTGGTGGAGAAGAAAACTGGTGGTCAGCACAAGGTGCTGTAACCCATAGCAACCATTTACATTGTACACATTACTTTTCTAGTACTGTTTAGAAAATGAAAGCAATCCTGGGCTAGTTGCCATGGGTTACAGCACATATTACATCCTCTACCAATTCTCTTCCAAACACCTAGGATTTAGATGGACCAATCAGCCAAATAATAAGGCCAGGACATGGGTTTAGGACTGGTTAATAATACGAAAGGAAAACATATGTAAAAAAAATTAAAGAGATTATGGAAACAGAGTGAGGACAGAGGACAGAGAAATGCAACGTAACAACATAGGACAGTATAAACCAAACACAGGGAGAATGATACATGAGGGAACATGTTATAAAAACCAGTCATATGTATTTAGGGGGAGATTAGTCAGTCTGCTGCCTGAGGGGAATATCACATGCACTCCCCCCTTATACAAGTCTCCATAAACACATGATCACTTCAGTCATTGTTCTACTAACAAGGATGAAAATACTTAATTAGAACTTTAATAATAACATTTTGGGGTAGATTTATCACACCTTCTAAACAGTAAAAGTGGAGATATTGCCCATAGCAACCAATCAACATATAGCTATCATGTTCTAGAATGCACTACATAAATGATATCTAGAATCTGATTGGTTGCTATGGGCAACACCTTCACTTTAGCTTTTTAGGTTGATAAATCTACCACTTTTGCTTGCCAACTAACAGCCTAAGTCCAAATGTACTTTTTTTATATTTAAAAATGCAATAATTGTGGGGGGTTTCTCACACTGCATCCAGGAGGGTAGGAAATGAGTCATTATCCACAACTTTCAAAGGCAAATGCACATTGGTATTTATGAGCAATTTTCTAGAATCCATTTCAAATGTATGGAGAGGTGTTCAGCAGCGTAGCTGAAGCACAAAAACACTTCAGATACACTAAAGGAAAAAAGAAAGACAGAACAAAGGAACAATAACGTCCTTCTGTTCCGCTACTGCTCTCTCACCAGAGCCGTGACTTCAAATTTTAGAAGCAAAACTCTGCCCCCCTAGACCTCAACTTTAACCACATGAACCTAAAATACTCAAACTGCGCCAACCTTCAGCGTTGCGCCCCCTGGGCAGTCGCCCCTCTCACACAGCCCAAGTTACAGCCCTGCCTCTCACTTCCTGTTATTTCACAACAGAAAAGGATTTGTATTCCTGTGGTAAAGAGAGTATAAAAGGAAATACTGACCGGAGAGGAACGAGACCTCACTGAAGAGCAGCCACTGGCTGGAGAAGTAGTAGTGGCAGCGTAGGATTCGTGCCTGTCTGCCAGCCAGCGGGATAGTGACAGTGCGGGCACTGGGGTCACGGACATCCAATGCCAGAGATATGGAGACGGGCTGAGGGTCCCAGGGAGTGTGTAAGGAGTGTTTGAAGTAACAGTCCACACGGCGGAATATCTGGACTCCTCTAGAGCCCATATTATTACAATGCACCTAAGAATGAATGAGGGGGCATTCAGTTATACCAATACGGGAGAAAACAGACTGTATACAACGTAACGCTCATGGTACTTACCCTCATGTATGTAAATGCTCGGAGAGCATCAAACTCAAACTCCATCTCCAGGTACCCAGATGGAAAACTTGAATTATTCCAGCCAACATAGTCATACCCAGGCCAGACACCCTGCTCCTTGTGATTGAGGAAGTCGTCAGCTCCAACGACACCATCTGTCAGCTGCCCCAACCCTCCATAGTGCAGCCTGCAGGGGGAGACAGAGAGACGGGACATGACATTACATAATTGGCACATATATATGTATTGTAGGGGCAGCACGGTGGCTTAGTGGTTAGCACTTCTGCCTCACAGCACTGGAGTAATGAGTTAGATTCCCGACCATGGCCTTATCTGTTTGGAGTTTGTATCTTCAATCATGTTTGTAAACATTTTACTTGATTTATTGTTGCGTTTTATTAACTTACTAATTGACATTTTAAATAATTTGGATGCAAGATGTTCTTTCAGTGTTTGCGTGGGTTTCCTCAGGGTGTTCTGGTTTTCTCCCACACTCCAAAAACATACTGGTAGGTTAATTGGCTGCTATTAAATTGACCCTAGTCTGTCTGTGTGTGTGTCTGTGTGTGTATGTTAGGGAATTTAGACTGTAAGCGCCAATGGGGCAGGGACTGATGTGACTGAGTTCTCTGTACAGCGCTGCGGAATTAGTGACGCTATATAAATAGATTATGTATTTCTGCTGTGTATACATGTCATGGTGTAGTAGTGTGTGAGGAGGAGACTGACACTGCTGCTGTCTGTACTGTACTGTGCTGTGTATACATGTCATGGTGTAGCAGTGTGTGAGGAGGAGACTGACACTGCTGCTGTCTGTACTGTACCTGTGCTGTGTATACATGTCACGGTGTAGTAGTGTGTGAGGAGGAGACTGACACTGCTGCTGTCTGTACTGTACTGTGCTGTGTATACATGTCATGGTGTAGCAGTGTGTGAGGAGACTGACACTGCTGCTGTCTGTACTGTACCTGTGCTGTGTATACATGTCATGGTGTAGTAGTGTGTGAGGGGAGACTGACACTGCTGCTGTCTGTACTGTACCTGTGCTGTGTATACATGTCATGGTGTAGTAGTGTGTGAGGAGGAGACTGACACTGCTGCTGTCTGTACTGTACTGTGCTGTGTATACATGTCATGGTGTAGCAGTGTGTGAGGAGACTGACACTGCTGCTGTCTGTACTGTACCTGTACTGTGTATACATGTCATGGTGTAGTAGTGTGTGAGGAGGAGACTGACACTGCTGCTGTCTGTACTGTACCTGTGCTGTGTATACATGTCATGGTGTAGTAGTGTGTGAGGAGGAGACTGACACTGCTGCTGTCTGTACTGTACCTGTGCTGTGTATACATGTCATGGTGTAGTAGTGTGTGAGGAGGAGACTGACACTGCTGCTGTCTGTACTGTACCTGTTCTGTGTATACATGTCATGGTGTAGTAGTGTGTGAGGAGGAGACTGACACACCTGCTGTCTGTACTGTACCTGTGCTGTGTATACATGTCATGGTGCAGTAGTGTGTGAGGAGGAGACTGACACTGCTGCTGTCTGTACTGTACCTGTGCTGTGTATACATGTCATGGTGTAGTAGTGTGTGAGGAGGAGACTGACACTGCTGCTGTCTGTACTGTACCTGTGCTGTGTATACATGTCATGGTGTAGTAGTGTGTGAGGAGGAGACTGACACTGCTGCTGTCTGTACTGTACCTGTTCTGTGTATACATGTCATGGTGTAGTAGTGTGTGAGGGGGAGACTGACACTGCTGCTGTCTGTACTGTACCTGTTCTGTGTATACATGTCATGGTGTAGTAGTGTGTGAGGAGGAGACTGACACTGCTGCTGTCTGTACTGTACCTGTGCTGTGTATACATGTCACGGTGTAGTAGTGTGTGAGGAGGAGACTGACACTGCTGCTGTCTGTACTGTACTGTGCTGTGTATACATGTCATGGTGTAGCAGTGTGTGAGGAGACTGACACTGCTGCTGTCTGTACTGTACCTGTGCTGTGTATACATGTCATGGTGTAGTAGTGTGTGAGGGGAGACTGACACTGCTGCTGTCTGTACTGTACCTGTGCTGTGTATACATGTCATGGTGTAGTAGTGTGTGAGGAGGAGACTGACACTGCTGCTGTCTGTACTGTACTGTGCTGTGTATACATGTCATGGTGTAGCAGTGTGTGAGGAGACTGACACTGCTGCTGTCTGTACTGTACCTGTACTGTGTATACATGTCATGGTGTAGTAGTGTGTGAGGAGGAGACTGACACTGCTGCTGTCTGTACTGTACCTGTGCTGTGTATACATGTCATGGTGTAGTAGTGTGTGAGGAGGAGACTGACACTGCTGCTGTCTGTACTGTACCTGTGCTGTGTATACATGTCATGGTGTAGTAGTGTGTGAGGAGGAGACTGACACTGCTGCTGTCTGTACTGTACCTGTTCTGTGTATACATGTCATGGTGTAGTAGTGTGTGAGGAGGAGACTGACACACCTGCTGTCTGTACTGTACCTGTGCTGTGTATACATGTCATGGTGCAGTAGTGTGTGAGGAGGAGACTGACACTGCTGCTGTCTGTACTGTACCTGTGCTGTGTATACATGTCATGGTGTAGTAGTGTGTGAGGAGGAGACTGACACTGCTGCTGTCTGTACTGTACCTGTGCTGTGTATACATGTCATGGTGTAGTAGTGTGTGAGGAGGAGACTGACACTGCTGCTGTCTGTACTGTACCTGTTCTGTGTATACATGTCATGGTGTAGTAGTGTGTGAGGGGGAGACTGACACTGCTGCTGTCTGTACTGTACCTGTGCTGTGTATACATGTCATGGTGTAGTAGTGTGTGAGGAGGAGACTGACACTGCTGCTGTCTGTACTGTACCTGTGATGTGTATACATGTCATGGTGTAGTAGTGTCATGGTGTAGTAGTGTGTACATACCCTCCAGCTGTAAGTCCATCATATGTAGAATCGTTTAGATTAACAAACGCCAAAGGAAGGCTCATGACGTTTCCTGGAGGAGAGGTGTAAGAGCGGAGGCCATCTGTGGGGGGGGGGGAGAAATAATTGTCAGTATAGTGAAGAGACAGAACAGAGGTCAGTTTTCAAGGTCACAGCCCTGGGTCCACATGCAGTATTTAGGGTGGCCAGGTACGTCCATGACAGAACCTCACCTTGCCAAACGCATCCATACAGCTCTACTCTCAAACAGACACTCATGACGCGGTCAGCCATGGGGTAGAAACGGACATAGCGGGCGATAAGCGGGGGCCCCAGGTCCTTCAACACCAGGTCGCGGGTGTTCTCATTTCCCACTATCACCTGTAAAGGGGGAGAGACACACATTGTGTACAGGAAACAACTTTATCATCGTTATTCTTTAGCTCACAGTCCACCTCCTCACCCCCGCTCACCTCGTTTCCCCACCGGTCTCTCCACTGAGACCACTTGTAGCCGTCACGACTGTAGCGCAGCTGGTAATGTCGGACAAATTCCTTCCCCAGTCCCCCTCCATCTCGCCCCTGCGTGCCAGCGAGGGTCAGGAAATACAGCGTCTTTAAGTCCACCTGCAGATACTCTTCGTTATTTGGATAGACGGGTCCGGAGGGGCACCATGCGCCATCGCCGTCGTTACTTTCTAGTCTGGGTCATGAAGAGGAGATGAGCATTGTGTTAATGTATGTCAGAAACTCAGTTAGACGTAATTCTGCAGCTGGACAAAATTTACTCCAAACTTTAAAACTTATCCTAATTTATTAGGTGATTATCACTTGTAAGAGTGCATTTGTGGAGACAGATATTTTTCAGGCTGACCTAATTTTAATAAGAATATTGCCAATACTAGTGAATTCTAGGCTTATTGGTTTAGATATCACTTATTTGCATAGAGGCTCATTGGTTTACGGAGAAAGGCAGAAGATTTCTTTTTGTGGAATTTTATTCTAGAAATGAGATAAAGGGCTGAAGATGGCGCATTTTTAGGCACTTTTCTTTTCGGTATGGAGGGGGCCATGGCCATTTTCACTCAAACAACTTGAATTTTGCACCAACTCAGCTCTCCGTCTCCGTGTCTTATCATATACTTTTATTGGGATCCATTTAGCGCCTCCGTGGTGCACTCTATTTTTATGCATTTCCAGACACACGCCAAGCTATATAATAAAAAGCTGCACACACACAAAATTGCCACATGTACTACAGTGGTAGGAGACTGGACTTTGACGCGGCATTTACACTTTTAAACCACGCGTCTCTGCAGATTTTTCTGCCTCTCCACACATCCATGTGCTCGTTATAGGGTTCTGAGATATCTCCAGATAGCAGAGGGTAGGCGTCTGCTAGTGAAAAACCAAGACGTCATGTCGCGTGCATCCAGTGCCCTTCGTAATTGACCTCCGCTGTGCGTAGACAACAAGCAGACTTTCTGCCCAAGCGAGGGAAGCAATTACTACTATACACTCTAAGGGGTATATTTACTAAACTGCAGGTTTGAAAAACATGGAACCCGTGGCCGCGTGAGGCAATAAAGCTAATAACTGTGCCATTGTGCCACCACACCATCCTAATATAAAAGAGGAGCATAGGGAGGGATTCTTTACTGTAAGGGTGGTTGAGCTATGGAATTCCTTAACACATGGGAA
The DNA here is from genome assembly GCF_038048845.1 of Mixophyes fleayi. Taxonomy (NCBI): domain Eukaryota; kingdom Metazoa; phylum Chordata; class Amphibia; order Anura; family Limnodynastidae; genus Mixophyes; species Mixophyes fleayi. The sequence goes on from NC_134410.1 coordinate 16,852,118, forward strand.
GGTGTTTGCAGATTCACTAACATAATTTACAAATGCATTGGGCGCCCTTCCTACAAGAAATTGTATCTGTAACTTTAAATAGCAGAGGACATTATGAGGAGGTAGATCAAGATAATGGACTAGATTTACTAAACTGCGGGTTTGGAAAAGTGGAGATGTTGCCTATAGCAACCAATCAGATTCTAGCTGTCATTTATTTAGTACATTCTACAAAATGACAGCTAGAATCTGATTGGTTGCTATAGGCAACATCTCCACTTTTTCAAACCTGCAGTTTAGTAAATCTAGCCCTAAATGTTGGCAGTAGTATTTTCTTTCCCTGTCACAGAGGCGATTTTTCTTTTTTAATCTACTAAAATGTTTGTCTGCTGAATCAGTCTCCTCCATATCACCTGCATAAAATACCACTGACATGAGAAAGACTGCCAGAGATAGGAGGGGATACAGAGAAATATGTGAGCAGTAAATATTGCAGATCTGGGGGAGATATGTTACACTTTTGAAGCGTTCCCCAGTAATACAGCCATTATGGGCAAACGTATTTACCCTGATTAAACAATTTGTGGGTTGCAAGCTTACAGCCGGACCTCTGAAAACAAACTCCTCCAATATTACTCTACGCGTTTTGCCTCACATGAAAGTATGCAACTGGGCATAACCTCATTGCCACCACAACAGCATAGAGACTGCTTCCCTCCAGGTGCATCAAAGGGGCCTATAGCGAAATCTGGGGATGTGTCAGTGACGTCAGTCCACTCTTCCAAGGACCCCGATCTGCTCTTTTGAACTGGTGCGGGGGTCAGCGCATGCAAAGTGAAGCCTCAAACAGGGCATTAATGTGCGCTGCACCCTGTGCCTGTTCGAGAGCAGAGCGTGGTGTCAGGAGGGTAGACAGGCATTTGCTGGGTACCCATCACCTCGAACCCCATTGCAGCCAAACCCCCTGCAGTGGTGGTAGTTCTGCCACTTCCGCCCTCTCTCCATTGCTAAATTCAAGTTTATGAAGTGGAAACAATAGGTCTTAGATGCACCAGCTCTGCATCTTCCCCATCATTAAATGGCAGGGCACATATAAAGCCCCCAACGGGATGCCCAAATTGCAAAATAATGCCTGCTACAGCCACGGCCATGGACCACAAATTTAAGAACTTTAGGCCGGGGTCCCAATTGAGAGATTAGTTCCATTCACCAAGCGCTGGTATGGTTCACTTACTTATATGCTAGCAGAGGACTAACTAGACATTTGTGGGCCCCATAACTGTGTATGCTAGCCATCAGTACCCCTCTACGCTTTTTTGGAACCCCCAAACTTTGTAATAATTTTTATAAAAATGTAATGTCAAGGGGACATAAGCAGAAATTAAATTTCTGGAACAAATGTCTTGAATGCTAAACAATGTAATATTATTTTCCTGCAAAGCCAGTTCACATGGACGTACGTATCTAGAGCCTCGAGACAAATATAGATGCGTGTCTAGGTATCCCCCTCTTGTATAGAGAAAACCTGACTAATATTTTCTGAGAATATGTTGATCAGAAGACAGGTTCACAATGACACATGAAGGCATTCTTAGGCAAGTCACAACAAGATGGCTTCCATATAGCATAATTATCTTTGTGAGAACATTCAGTCAGGTTTCATTATCTGCAGATCTGGAGGAAGTTCCCATAATTGCTACATTACTACGCTTATAAAGATTATTACAGATAGTTTACCCACTGGAGCAGTCCACATTCTTTTGAATTTCATCCAGGAACTTAGAAAGCGTTGTCCACATTACTGCTGTAATGGCCAATATGATTTCTTTTCAACACAACTCACTCAGCTTACATCTTAATAAATGAACTGAGTAATATAAGCAAACCTATGTATGTGTATTTTTGTCCGCAGTGAACAATGGTCCTTTAGAAGCTACCAGTGGCTCTCCAAATCAGGCATGGACTAGCCACTGAAGATGCCAGGGAGCTATTAGTAGACCTCAAGCCTAACTCTGGCACATATCAATTATTTTCAAGCCGCTTCATGTCAATAACACATTACATGCAGATAGTCCGATAACTTGTTACAAGTGGTACAGTAAAACAGGAGCGCATCTTAGAATGACAACTTGTGCGTCTCGTAAATGGTATCTGAATAAGATAAGACAAACACGTATGTGATTGATATAAAATATACTTTTAGAGTGGAGCGGTGTGCCTGCCTACTTTTTGAACCTACCTGACCACTTTTTGAACCATCCCACCAGAAGATCCTGGATGGGAGGTGGCGAGCATGACAATGTGTTTTGCATCATCATTGCCCTGTCCTCTTTTGCAGTGTTGCCTCAGCAAGGGGGTTAGGTTATGATGATGTATCAAATCACGTTATAATGGCCCCTCTCCGGCTCACTTCAGGACCAAATGAAAAGGAATCAGGGAGGATGGCGAAACTGTACAGGAGAACTCCCAAACTTGAGGAGTCTCCTGGACATTCCAGCAGAGTAAGCAAGTAAGCGAAAGCATGATTATAAGTGACTTATTTAACAGTGGACACATTAGATGCACACAGTGGAGGCAGAGATTTGTTTGTGCTTAACCAATATTCAGTAGTAACTATTGACATCACTCTTGCCCTGTGCCTCAGTGGTCACTAGTTCCTAATTAGGGCAGCATGGTGGCGAAGTGGTTAGCACTTCTGCCTCACAGCGCTGGGGTCATGAGTTCAAATCCCGACCATGGCCTTATCTGTGTGGAGTTTGTATGTTCTCCCTGTGTTTGCGTGGGTTTCCTCCGGGTACTCCGGTTTCCTCCCACACTCCAAGAACATACTGGTAGGTTAATTGGCTGCTTTAAAAAAAAAAAAAAAAAAAAATTGACCCTAGTCTGTCTGTCTGTCTGTCTCTCTCTCTGTGTGTGTGTGTATGTTAGGGAATTTAGACTGTAAGCTCCAATGGGGCAGGGACTGATGTGAATGCGTTCTCTGTACAGCGCTGCGGAATCAGTGGCGCTATATCAATAATTGATGATGATGAATAAATAGTTTGACGAGCACAACACGGTTGCTTCCACTATATCTAGGTGATGACCCAAAACACTGTCTGAAACATATCTATGTATACTATTGTATATAACGTATTGCATAAAAATATGTCCAGATGGCTTTAATTTACTGCTTAGTACGTACTCTCTTGCAACAAGTCCTAAATACATTACATGCATACCACAGTACATGATGTGACCTTTTATCGAACAGACACTTGTGTGTATAACGCAGTCTGTTGTGTGTTTTTACATACCGCAAGTAACGTTTACACCCAGATTCAAATCAAGAAAGATATCTCGAGATACGTTTGGATTCGAATACGGTCGGAACTACGAACAAGTTACGTGCTCTTTTTTTAAAACACAACTTGCGTCCAAACATGAATCAGGCCATTGTCTTTTCTTTCTAGCTATCTTTTTCAGTCATGTCTTTCTATCATCGACAGTTGTTTATTCTCACAGCTCTTGGCTGGACACAACTGCATTTAATGCAGCGAGACCTAAGGGCAACAGAAATAAACAACTCTGCTGGATGATATAAACACAAGGATGAAAATCACAGAAGGAAGCCAATAAAATAACACAGTGTGTATAGTCGAACTTGCAGGTGGGCATCTGCCATAAATGAAAGTCCTCTGAAGATAGGCACCCCTTTTATGCAATACAAATCACACCTAGCTGCGAGATGCCTTCAGGTAGCCAACTTGTACTAATGTAATCTGACTGCTGGCATATAATTATATACGTTGTCATTTCCCATTAATTTCTGCACAGCTGCAGTTCACTGCAATGTTCAATTTTTTCATTTGCAACTGTTTGTTACATAACATATTAATCATTCAACAAACCAGAGAGGAGCCAGTCTCTTTGTCATGTGTAAGCACAGAAATATTTTATGATGTACCAATAATATCCACGTTTTCTCTCCTTCCTTCTAGGATATCTGTAATAAGTACACTGTGACCTTTCACCCTGTCATGTGCAATGTAAACAATATAGGAAGTATGTACAAGTCTCGCTATTCAATGCTTCCTAGATACACATTACATGAGTCAACTTGTTTTACAATATCATATAGATTCAAAAATGTGTATATAACCCGGTGAAGGAACATTACAGAGTAACTTAGCTTTCTCGGAATGTCAGTATAGATTTGTTTACTCAAATATTATTCAGAAGTTGTTCTGCGCCAGCTGCCATATATCTGTGAAAGTATGTCCCACACCCCTAGTCCCTGGAGTTAATTTACAAATATACTGTTATGTTAGCAACATGTAAAGTGCCTCATGGACTTGCTCTTATTATATAAAGCTCAGCCCGGAGATGTGTACAGAGTCACTAAATATTAATATTATATTATTAGTCTGTATGGATGCCTGTTATACATGCAGATCTAAAAATGCTTTTCCTCATGTTCAGGAGAACAGGAGATCTACACCAGGGGGTAAATGTATCAAGCTGGAAGTTTTCCGGCGGGTTTGAAAAACCAATCAGATTGGAGCTAGCATTTATTTACTACATTCTACAAAATGACAGCTAGAATCTAATTGGTTGCTATAGGCAACATCTCCACTTTTCAAACCCGCCGGCAAACTCTCAGCTTGATACATTTACCCCCAGGTCTGGCCAGCCAATCTGTGGTTCTCTCTGGGAGTAGTGCAACTATAAGTTCCAGCATACCTTGCCAGCTATCTGATGACTGATGACAACACTTTGAGAGCCACAGGCTGACAAGGCCCACTCTGTACCAAATAGATTAAGGGGTATATTTACTAAACTACGGTTTGAAAAAAGAGGAGATGTTGCCTATAGCAACCAATCAGATTCCAGCTGTCATTTTGTAGAATGCACTAAATAAATTAAAGCTCTTAAATAAATGAAAGCTAGAATCTGATTGGTTGCTATAGGCAACATCTCCACTTATTTCAAACCCGTAGTTTAGTAAATATACCTCTAATCATAAAGATCACATGTCCACCACACCATCTCCTAAGCCAACCATTGCCTCCAAACATCTAAACTAGGCTCCTTAGTTTCACAGTTTAATTAACTAAAAAGTGTTAATATCATAATCTGTTTCCTATTTTTGTATGCCCTGGGCAAAACGGAAACAAAGAAGCACAATAGGCTATGAAACATGTTCAGTCCAAAAGGTATTTGGACATTAAAAGAATAAAATAATAATTTTACACAAACGATTCAAACAGCAGATATTGAAATTTAGTGATGCAACTAATAGACAGCCCCCCCCTGCCCCACTGAGAGTACCTGTCCCCCTCCCCCATGTTTGCCTTCACCTTTCCTCTGTCGACATAGACTTATCTACTTCTCCTTCCAATTGTCAATACACAGAAGAAAGACAAAGGGGAAGGGTAAAGAGAGAGAAGGAATAACACATTATAGACTCAGTGAGGACAAACACTCCTCGCAAGAGGTTATAGTTCAATGATACCGTCCTTTTAAATCTCCATAAATAGATACACTTTCATAACCAGTGATCTCACATATATTGTAGCCTCTTATAAAACAACTTGCAACACACACACACACACAACCATTTGTGACCTGGATACTCCTCCTTATAGCCAGGGGGAGTATCTGTAATAAATCAAGGTGAGCTCCTTGCCTCAGGCGGCCAAAGCAAGTGAGGTTAGAGGATGGGCAGATGCAGGGAGAGCGAGCGAGATTACAGGATGGGCAGATGCAGGGAGAGCGAGCGAGATTACACGATCGGCAGATGCAGGGAGAGCGAGCAAGATTACAGGATGGGCAGATGCAGGGAGAGCGAGCAAGATTACAGGATGGGCAGATGCAGGGAGAGCGAGCAAGATTACAGGATGGGCAGATGCAGGGAGAGCGAGCGAGATTACAGGATGGGCAGATGCAGGGAAAGCGAGCGAGATTACAGCATCGGAAGATGCAGAGAGAGCGCCAAAGTGGTGACACCGTATGTAAGAGACTCGGCATCTGCTGTCCGTCCTCTCTCTTCATGGTGCCACTGCTCCCCTCTGTCTCGGAGGACTCTCATAGCATAATCTGCAACTCCATGTACTACTTGGTCCATTAGAAGCCAGCACCGCACGCTGCGGCACAAGAGGCAGAGTGCCCAGCTTCAAAGTCCGGGAGCGACGGGCAGAACAGCAGGAGAGGAGCAGTGAGTCCAGGGAGAGAAGGAGGTGGAGGGGCAAGTAACTAGCAATATACACTTACTACTGCTGTACTTATAATTATGTGCTAAATGTGTCATATTATGTGCCATTACTACTGCAGGGCATAACTACCGTTGGCATACTACTGGGTATCATGACGGCACTGCCATCACCACTTGCCAAAATACCGATCTATGGGACGTGGTAGGGTCCCATCCCTGGCTAGCATACTATTAAGCATTAATGGTAGCATCTTACTGAGGATTACTGTTGGCATATTACTGGGCGTTTCTACAGCAGCAATATTACGAGACATTACTTCCAGTACATTTGGCATATTACTGGCCAGTAAAATCAGCATATTACTGTCATTAGTATTGTGCTTATTACCGTGGAGATATTACTAGACATTATTACTGCCGTGCTTATGCCAGGGCATATGATGGGCAATACTATGGCTCAGCATATGACTGGGTACATAACTACTGCTATTGGGCATAATAAAGCCATGCTACCACTAATGGTTATAGTATGTACTGTGTATGTGCCATCACAATGAGCCCTGGATTGTGTGTCAGGAAATACAAAGTACAATGATGCTGGGAGTTGGCGTGGGGGGGGGGGCACTGCTACTGGGGCAGTATAAAGACTAGACTCACGTGTACAGCAACACGGGTTATATAAAGTAACACGTTTATATGTATCCAGGTGCTCTTTGCTGTCCAATATACATTTCATCAACAGTTTTATTCCTATGAGTTACGCAGGTTGACGCAGCCTATTTCTTGGGTGCACCTGGACAGACAGACGGATCAGATAAACACAATACATGGTTCCTGCTTTTAGCGAAAACATTTTTTACAGCTTGACTATGGCAGCGACGTTATCTGCAGCAGAACGTCCTTTGCTTTCATCTCGGAACTGTAAATCTCGAGAAGTCTCGTACAAAACAAGTAAACACTTTCAAGGGCATCGGACAGTGGCTATCCCTATCATTACTGGCTATCCCTATCATTACTGGCTATCCCTATCATTACATGTGCAAAATTTACATCTTCTTCAAAGAGCCGTTTCATGTTACATGTGGCAGCCATCTGAGGGGCACCGTAAAAGGTATTCTACCGAAACATTATGTGGCCCTTTACCGCCACCTGAAACTCTTCTGTTTGATGTGATTGGTTCCAGTGTTCTGAATGGTATTAGTAAAATGTTTTAGCTTAAAGAGAATCTTTCATCCAGAAGAAACCTGCATTTATTTGATTAAGCATGTGCGGAAACAGGTGAATATTGTTTTCTGTTTCCTGAGTGCAATAGCAGATAGTGTCATAAAATACAATTTTATCTACAACACATTCGGCATGATATGGTCAGGAATGCTTTTAAACATTGAACTGGGGCTAATCTATAAAGAACCGTGCCACATGTCTCCGCGAAGTCATTCCTCATGGCTTCTAATAAATATTAATAATATTGAACCCACAAAACTGCTGCCTTGACTGTGTAACACTTTAAAGGGAACGTATGCCTCATTGAAGCTATGAATTGGTTCCCATCGGTGAATCATATAGAAATGTGCATGGATTTTTACAGGCTGACCGTCACTTAAGCCAAGTCTGGACATGACTTGAGACCGCGTTTACCCAGGATGCACCTGTCTAGGCTGCCAGTGGACTGAGCATCTCTCACCTGCTATGTTTGGCTTCTGTAGAATCGGACCAGGCGCTGGATGCTGTGATGTCGTCATCGAGGATGGTCCTGTCCTGCATTCCCAAGGCATAACGGCAGGTAGCTGCAATTAACAGGGAAAGCGTTTACCTCAAAGACGACCCTCCGTTGCTCACCTAAAATTCGGGGCTTTATCTTACTGAGCCAGTCCCTCAGATTCTGTTCATACTTGTCTCCAACTATTTTACGTCACAATAACAGATTTGGGATCTATCTCCTAATTCCGCTCCTACTCTTGTCCTTTCCTATTGTAAAGCAGATTTGTTTTTTTTGTTTTTTCACTGCAATCCTAGCTGAGTCCAGTTCCATTCTATCTCCTAACTCTAGTCCTGGTTTTGCTTTTAATCTGTCCTATAGATGTTCAGCTCTGTCTACAATTACACGTATTTTGGCTTTACCCGTTACCTTTTTGGATGTCTCTGTCCATCCTTAGAGGTGTAATAAATCATTATTTCAGCCCTGACAATATTAGTTCTACCACCTCTCTCTTATTATAGGGGAATCACTATAAACGCAGGTGCCCATGCCTGTCTTTTTTATGATGCCAGCCCTGCAGTTTTTGCATCTATCCCCAAACTCCAATTTTAATGTTGCCGCTACCTGATCTAAAAGGCCTGTTTAGTTTGGTTCTACTCCAAAATCTCAAAAGGTTTCCAAAAAGTTTATAAAGTATCTCAGCCTATCATGATCCCGACTCTGCAGATTTTCATTATAGTGTCAAAAAGTGCTGAGGGTCATTCAGTAAAGCTGCAATCCCATGAAAATTTCAGGTGTGTTTTCTTTAAATAAAGTGGCAGCAAATTTTTTTTTTTTCCTTCAGACTGCTAATAAAGATTTATGATTCTGGACTACCATGGCAACCACAGTCACAAGGCACATGATGTAGTGAACAGAGAGGGTTTGGAACGCCTCTCTTAGCTCTATCTGTGACATTCTCCTTTTCCCAACCTCTGCCATCACATGACATGCTGAGAGTCGGTGAGCCTGTGTCTGTGAGACATTTTTTGTTTGCCAAAGAGACATATTTTGAAAGGGAGATAATGATTTGTAGGATAGATAAGAAATTATCAGAGATGTATGCCTAAAGGTACTTAACTTGATATTTAAAGGACAAAAATAAATCTTCTATATGAGATTGCAGATGTAAACTAATCACCATGTTATCTGCATTTTAGGAGTCTATGTTGTTTTCTGTCACAGCCCCATATTCTGGATCTAATCAGGTGATTAGAACCAGATCCATCCTAGACTTACATGGATCAAAGTGAGCGTCGGGTTCAGCCAGGCAGATGCCAATGAGCAGACAGAGGGACAGAAGTCGAGATACCATCTTCATATCTCCTGTCAGTGATGTCCCATGTAATATTGCTTCATAGTTCTTGCTGAAAGGATATAATATCATGTTACATAGAATAGTATAATAATCAGATGCTGCATTCTAAAATAATCATGAGTATCCACACACTGAATGCTAACATATAACTGCATTATATATAAAACACTAAATAAACACACTGCTCATTATAAAGGTACTGAATATATACACTGATAATGATCACACTGAGATATATAATGATACAGAGTAACACTGAAAATGATCGCTCTGTACTGTATAATGATTTTATATATATATATATATATATATATATATATATATATATATATATATATATATATATATATATATATATATATATATATATATATTGGGGGATCCAAGAACTGTGTGACTTTGTGTCTGTAATAACAGTGCTTGGTATTCGGCATCCCTTACATAGGGGCACACATTTACCACAATGCAATATATTCACAATTAAGCACCAGAATCCCATTAGCTGGTGATGAGATATTACCATGTATGGGGCACAACATATACAGGGACATTCCTGATGTTCCAGGTGCCACTTATAAATATATATATGTGTAATTTCTGCATATTACATTAAGGGATAATGGTAAAACAGAAAATTACACATCTATAGGAGGTACGGATCTAATACAGAGTGACACTTGTGGATGATGCACACTGGTCCAATACAGGGTCTGACACTTGTGGATGATGCACACTGGTCCAATACAGGGTCTGACACTTGTGGATGATGCACACTGGTCCATTACAGAGTCTGACACTTGTGGATGATGCACACTGGTCCAATACAGGGTCTGACACTTGTGGATGATGCACACTGGTCCAATACAGGGTCTGACACTTGTGGATGATGCACACTGGTCCAATACAGGGTCTGACACTTGTGGATGATGCACACTGGTCTAATACAGGGTCTGACACTTGTGGATGATGCACACTGGTCTAATACAGGGTCTGACACTTGTGGATGATGCACACTGGTCTAATACAGGGTCTGACACTTCTGGATGATGCACACTGGTCCAATACATAGTCTGACACTTGTGGATGATGCACACTGGTCCAATACAGGGTCTGACACTTGTGGATGATGCACACTGGTCCAATACATAGTCTGACACTTGTGGATGATGCACACTGGTCTAATACAGGGTCTGACACTTGTGGATGATGCACACTGGTCCAATACAGGGTCTGACACTTCTGGATGATGCACACTGGTCTAATACAGGGTCTGACACTTCTGGATGATGCACACTGGTCTAATACAGGGTCTGACACTTCTGGATTATGCACACTGGTCAAATACAGGGTCTGACACTTCTAGATGATGCACACTGGTCTAATACAGGGTCTGACACTTCTGGATGATGCACACTGATCTAATCCAGGGTCTGACACTTCTAGGTTATACACACTGGTCCAATACAGGGTCTGACACATCTGGATGATACACACTGGTATAATACAGGTTCTGACACTTCTGGATGATACACACTGATCTAATACAGAGCCTGACACTTCTGGATGATACGTAATGGTGTAATACAGGTTCTGACACTTCTGGATGATATACACTGGTCTAATACAGGGTCTGACACTTGTGGATGATGCACACTGGTCCAATACAGGGTCTGACACTTGTGGATGATGCACACTGGTCCAATACAGGGTCTGACACTTGTGGATGATGCACACTGGTCTAATACAGGGTCTGACACTTGTGGGTGATGCACACTGGTCTAATACAGGGTCTGACACTTCTGGATGATGCACACTGGTCCAATACAGGGTCTGACACTTGTGGATGATGCACACTGGTCTAATACAGGGTCTGACACTTGTGGATGATGCACACTGGTCCAATACAGGGTCTGACACTTGTGGATGATGCACACTGGTCCAATACAGGGTCTGACACTTCTGGATGATGCACATTGGTCTAATACAGGGTCTGACACTTCTGGATGATGCACACTGGTCTAATACAGGGTCTGACACTTCTGGATGATGCACACTGGTCTAATACAGGGTCTGACACTTCTGGATGATGCACACTGATCTAATCCAGGGCCTGACACTTCTAGATTATACACACTGGTCCAATACAGGGTCTGACACATCTGAATGATACACACTGGTATAATACAGGTTCTGACACTTCTGGATGATACACACTGATCTTATACAGAGCCTGACACTTCTGGATGATACGTAATGGTGTAATACAGGTTCTGACACTTCTGGATGATATACACTGGTCTAATACAGGGTCTGACACTTGTGGATGATGCACACTGGTCCAATACAGGTTCTGACACTTCTGGATGATATACACTGGTCTAATACAGAATGACACTTCCAGAAGATGCACATTGATCTAATATAGAGACTGATACACTTCTAAAGTACACATACTGATCCTATACAGTCTGATACTTCTAGATGATTCATAATGATCTAATACAGAGTCTGACACATCAAGAGGACACACAATTAATTAATACAGAGATCAAGGCATTACTATAGGTGAGGCCTAATACAAAGGCTGCCACTTCTACATGGCACTTCTACTTCTAATTCAAGAGTCTACAGAAGGCATAATGAAATAATACATACTGCGCTACAATGTTTTCAGAGCTCTCACTGCCTGGGATGCAGAATACAACTTGCACCCAGGAAAACAGGTCTCAGTCTGGATAGAAAGTGGCAATTTACAGCAGTCTCCCTAAGACAGTGCAGTGTACAAGTGTGGACATGTCAGAGAAGGCATCAGATTCACAAAGCGTCTCTCACAGACCCTCCTGCTCTCCTCCCCTGCGTGCAAACACCTGCCCGACAGCCCAGCAGACAGAGCTTCCTGGTACACTTCTCACTTACTAACCACTTTCTCCCTCTTTTCTCATTGTCTGTCCCCACTTACTGCCCCACACACTCATATTACCTGCCCCCCTCCCCTCATACCCCCTCTCCCCCTTCTGCCCCTCATACCCGCTCACTTGTGCAGTGTCCCAGGTAATCCTAAGGATAGGACATATCCAGGTCTCTCTCCCAGGGGACAGACAGGAACTAAACTATCTCTAGTGTCTCCCTCCTCCTTCTCCTGTTATTTCTCCACCCCCACCTAGCAGCATTCACTTGTCAGTCACCCCTCCCCTCCATTCTCCTTAACTCATTCCCTCACTCTCAGAGTCTTCATTTCACTGCTTATTAAACCTCTGACACTAGCTGACTTTCACTGTCTGTATCCTAGGTGTCCCGTTCCAGAGTCTGCAGGTGTCAGTCTATGCACTAAATAGTGGCTATTCAATGGCTATTTAGGGGCTCTAAACCTGTTGGTTGCGCCCACACTAATGGGCACAGGTTCCAGGCGGCGCTGAATACACCCGCTTGCACCCCAGTAGCTGTGCTGAGAGTTGTAGTGTTATTTGTTTACTGTATTGTACTATGTTCTGTACGGTGCGGCGGACTTCATGTGGCACCCTGTAAATACAAGTTGTTTATAATAATAATAATAATGCACTACATTCTGCACTAAGACTGAGCACTACAAGTATTCATTGTTGTAGTGTGAAAAAAACTGAAGTCAGTAAAATGAAACCAATGTAATCTCAGGACTAAGGACTATAAAGTGCAGAACGTATGTATGCAGGTACATATAGATTTGACTATACAGCACCAATGAGCACTGTATATAATTGACTAGGGAACAACTAAATACCTGTGGCTTGGAAAATATTAGATAAAAGGATGAGACTGCACCAAAGAGCTTACAATCTGCTGTTTCATGTGCAAAGGACCACTTAACTGAAAATGCAAGTTACCATATATAAACGGTGGTAATCGTTTTCACGGTTGCCACTAATCCGACATCGACAATACAAAGAAAATCCGAATTTCCGAAAAACCGATTGGAAAATAAACAGACTTACCTTGAACCCGACGCTGGAGATCTCCGATTGGATCACCATGCTGACAGCAAGTTATTCCGATTGGACAAGTGTTCGACACTGCAGCTTGATGTCATCGCAACGTCTGTCTATAGAAATTTAAAGCAGCAATGTCGGGTTAAGTGTTTAAACACTTAACATTAGGGGTCCCCATATTGCCGCTTTAAATTTATATTGACAGACGTCACGATGACGTCAAGCTGCAGTGCCGAACACTTCTCCAATCAGAATAACTTGCTGTCAGCATGGTGATCCAATCGGGGATGTCCAGCGTCAGGTTCAAGTTAAGTCTGTTAATTTTCCAATCGGTTTTGCAGAAATTCGGATTTTATTTGTAGGGCTTGTCGATGTCGGACTTTTCCTCATCAATCAAGCGTACCCAACCCGATATAAAAGCATACATGCCAACTTTCAAAACTTCGGGAGCCTCCCGGGAATTCCGGGAGAGTAGGCAAAAGACACTAACATTCACACATAGTTATGTAAACGTTCCTTTACCATAACATAACTTTAAACATTCTATACACATTTCTGCTGAGTTATTATAATTTTTTGTGATCGGGTATTTTCTGAAGAAAGTAGCTTAAAGGAGGCCGAGCCATTGAGTAGGTTTACTTACAGGAACTTTGCTCTGTGTAGGGAAATCCCCCCCCATCACATCTTTGTTACAAATGTCTCTAGTCTGAATTAGGGGACCATTGAGATCAGGACCACACAGTACAGAATACAAATTCAAAATGAAAGTGATTAGGATTACAGGGATCTAAGTCCATAGTTGCCTAATCTCTTGGAATGTCCGGAAGACTCTTGGAATATTGAGAGACCTCCCGTGAAGTTAGGCTATGTACACACTACAGGAAAAATAAACAATTAGGCATTTACCAATAACAGAAAAAAAAATCCCAATCAGCATGCAGATTCATGTGTACACACCGTACATGATTTACCTTCAGATCTCTGCTCTTCATCTGTCATAACCATCTGCTGAAAGTGACAGCTGTCCTGGGGTATGGTGTCCTAGTTTATACTAAATTGTCGTTCCAATTCTGCAAAGTGCATACACATTGCAGAATTAGAATGACATTGTTCCATCGTTGAATGAGATTTTCAAGTCAGTTTGAAAATCTCGATGAACGATTTTAGGTACCTTTATGTACTTTTATGTACTGTGATATCGTCTGAAAACACAATAGCGTGTACACTGGAACAATGAACGATTATCGTTCCAAAGCACATAAAGGGGTGACTGATATATATGCTCTTCCCAAGTCCCTCGCTCTGCTCTCAAAAAAACAACAGGGCACAGGCTTCTTCTAAGCGCAGTGGGCACATGTGCAGAACCACACAGAGGTTAGAGAGTGGCATCGCTAGGCCCCTACCCAAATTTTGCTGTGGGGTCGGCGATACACTGATCCGGCACTTGGGGGAGGTAGAGAGCCCTGATTTTTGGGCATTTCATGATTTGGGGGATGTCTGTTTTGGTTCTGGTCTCTACATCCTGGAGGGGCTATAACGACCAGAATCAAAAGTAAATGATAAATAAATATGGGCTACAAGATCATATTACAAGCTTAAGAGATGATTATCCCCCCCACCATTTACACATATTAGAATAGGGTTTTTTTTATCTCTGTTTATGATGCTGTGTTGATAGGAAGAAGATCCCTAAAGGAGAGGAGCTTTACTCAGCAGCCACGGCAATACGTGATAGACGCCAATATAAATCAGGCGCATCGCCGGATACAGGGGCACATTGATAAACAGCTTTATACAGCTCAATGACTGGGGTACGCCAGCAATATACTGACCAATGCGTCATCTCATATATAAAAAATGATCTTGTTGGGTTAGCTGTTCTTTGAACTAATGGGAAATAATAGGACTTGTGTTGTTAATCTTCTACCAAATCTCCATGACACCACAGAAAATCAGCTGTGGAAACATTAATGGCCATTACAAATCTGCAATAAACGATCATTTTCTTCCTCTTTTGTGACATTACATCCTTATTTATGAGCCTATCTGCATGGGTTTGCCCATGACTTGTCACGATGGCAGCAACTGCAGGAGTCTAAAGCTCTTCTTCTTCCAATGGAAGGAGTTGGGTAGATCGGGACGTACTTACCGGCAGTAATGCACCTTATCCTGCGTCCACATGCAATGATTTTGTATTGTAAGATGAGGGAGCATTACCAGATCATTAAGTGACCAAAGTGCCCCTTTCTCATTCTTGCCGACTCTCTTGGAATGTTTATGAGACTCAACGAAATGTTCAGGAGACTCTGAAAAGTCCAGGAGACTCCTGGAATGTTCAGGAGACTCCCGGAATGTTCAGGAGACTCCCAGAATATCCAGGAAAACCCAGTATCATCATCATCATCATCACCACCATTTATTTATATAGCGCATACTTGCCAACTCTCCCGGAATGTCCGGGAGACTCCTGCATTTTGCGAGAGTCTTCCGGACTCCTGGGCGAGTGTGGCAATCTCCCGAATTCTGCCCACTTCACTAGGAAGTGCCCCACTTCCTAGTGAAGTGGGCAGAATTAGACCCCAAACGCTGCGATTCCCGCCCCCCGCTGTCAAATGTCATTACGTCGCGGGGGCGGGGGCAAAATGACGCAATTTCGGTGCCCCGCACCCCGCACGCCCACCTGCTGCAGAAAGTCTCCCGGACACCAACTTAAAAAAGTTGGTAAGTATGATATAGCGCCACTAATTCCGAAGCGCTGTACAGAGATCTCACTAAATCAGTCCCTGCCCCATTGGGGCTTACAGTCTAAATTCCCTAACACACACACAGAGAGACACACTAGGGTCAATTTGTTAACAGCCAATTAACCTACCAGTATGTTTTTGAAGTGTGGGAGGAAACCGGAGCACCGAAACCCACGCAAACACGGGGAGAACATACAAACTCCTCACAGTATGTCCAGAAGATTCCCAGAATGTTTAGGAAACTCCCAGGTTAGTGGATGATTTCCTGATATCCCTGAAACCATGTCAGCCATGACAGCATTGGGTAGAACGCAGCTTGATGATGTAATCCATGCCGGGTGGGCGGAGTGTGATGACGTAATTTGCATCTCTGTGCTGTGGTAGGTGGAGCGTTATAACATAAGTTTCATCATTAAGTCCTGACTTATCCTCCTCGTCTCCCACTTCACACGTCCTCAGGTGGTTAAGATTGGTTGAGGTTTTAAAGTACCAATGTAATAAATGTACACATGACATCTAGAAATGGAATAAAGACATGGAATAAAGACAGTCCCGATGACTCTCATGACTTATTTAAGACATAAGGCACCAACAAGCAGTATTTTAAGAATATACTTAATTAAGGGAGTAGTCCAAAACTGATGGTGGGTAGGACTTTGAAGTGATGTTTCTACTTATACCATCATGTGCATTTCTGTCTGGCCCACGATCCTGGCGATGGAAGGGGCACACCTATATAGGTGTATGAAGGTTATATAAGCACCAACATTGGATTTCTTTCTGGTTAGTAACTTGTTTATTGGTTTTCTGCATTTAAGATCTGTTAAAATGAGGCTCTAGGGGAAGTGAAACAAAATTTAAAAGACAGAAGTCGAGGATGTGAAAAATAGGTGAATGATAATAATTGGAAAAGTAAAAGATAAAGTGTTGAGAATTCTGATGGCTCTCAGCTTACTCCAGGGACTCAGACACTGGGGCTGATTTCGTACTCAGAACACATTTATATTCATGACCCCAATGTGCGTGAAAGTTTCAGTTTGCCCAGAAGGCTTTGTGTCTCTCACTCTGTGGTTCCCTGTGTACAATGAAAACTGCCGAGTCAGATAACAGGACTCCCCCTCCCCCTCTCCCTCCCCCTGCCCCCTTCCCCCTTTATCAAACTGCAATCTCTGATTTATGCCGAAGGGAATTTGCCATGTAAATCACACCAAAGCCACTTTAACATTTTTTTTAAGCATTCTCATGCGATTTTATTGAAAACTCAAAATGAGCAAAATAATATTTTGAGATAAGTCACTTTAAAGCAGTGGTTCTTAACCTGAGTTTGATCGAACCCCAGGGGTTTGGTGAGTTAGTCTCAGGGGTTCGGCGGAGGTGTGTGTCCATTCCATTCACCAGGGTTGCCAGGTGCATTAATATACTTTTGGCTTTCACACAATACTTTTATGGCATTGTCAATGGTTCACCATAAGAAACTGAAGGCTATTGACGAACATTTATGGCAAATTCTAAAATTTGTTGCGTAATTTATGGCAAAAAATGCCATACATGGCACGACCTGGTCACCCCACTCGTATGATTCGTGACGTCACGCTCAGCATGGCCATCATTGACTGCTAGCTTGGCCTTGATATCTGTGCTGCAGGGAACTTTGTGCGCTCAGTAGTTAACTTGTGTCTATCGTGATTGTACATCATTTGTGGTTTCCTTTTTAATATTCCAATCCCTTCGTACTATGTCGAGCAAAATAAGAAAGTGGTCGGACAAATACGTATAATATGGATTCACGTGTATAACAAAATGTGATGGAAGTCAGCGTTCTCAATGCATGATTCGCAATGCCAAGTTGAGCAATTCTAGTCTAGCACCGGCAAAACTAAGGGAACACTTCCTAAAGCTGCATGGAGATGGGAAATACAAGAACACAACGATTGCTGAATTCAAGGTGAAGAGAGCCAGATTCGATGAAAGGGCCACTCTGCCTGTTTTCGGCTTTGTACCCATCGACAAACTGATCTTAACAGCATCATACGAAGTTGCATACCTGATCACAAAGCGGAGAAAACCACACACCATTGGTGAAATACTCGTAAAACCAGTTGAAGATGGCGAATATCATGCTGGGAAAAGCTACTGAAAATAAGTTGTCCCAAATTCCTCTTTCAAATGACACCATCAGCAGTAGATGACAAGAGCAATGACATCTTGGCTCAAGTAGTTGCCGAACTGATTTCAAGCCCAGCAAAATTCAGCCTCCAACTCGACGAGACCACCGATTTTCCAATCTAAGCCAGCTTGTTGTATTTGTGCGCTATGTGAAAGACAACATGATAAAGGAAGATTTTTTTATTCTGTATGCCTCTTACAACAACAACTAAGGCAGCCGACGTGAAGAAACTTGTGGATGATTTCTTCAGAGACAACAATCTTTCCTGGGATATGGTTTCTGCAATTTGTTCGGACGGAACTCCAGCCATGCTGGGACGAAACTCTGGTTTTGGTGCGCTGGTGAGAGTCGCTACACCACACATCATTGCTACGCACTGTGTTCTGCACAGGCATGCGTTGGCAACAAAAACCTTGCCTCCAAAACTGGCAGAAGTATTACAAATTGTAGTGGAATGTGTTAACTATGTGCAAAATAGTGCTCTGAAGCACCGCATCTTCAAAGAGCTGTGTAATGAAATGGGCTCTGAATTCGAGGTACTTCTGTACCATTCTAACATTCGGTGGTTATCCCGGGGAAAGGTGCTGAATAGTGTTTTTGCCATGCGCGTGGAATTAGCCCTGTTTTTGGGAGAGCACCAACATTGTCATACAGATTGCTTCGAAAAGTTCATTCTCATTTTGGCGTACATGGCCGATATCTTCGATGCTCTCAATCATCTCAATCAACAGATGCAGGGGGTGGAGTCAACATCATCGAAGCGGAAGAAAACCTAAAGGCTTTTCAAAAAAAAGCTAACTTTATGGAAACGAGGAACAGAGAATGGTAACTTTGCAAACTTTCCCCTGGTGGACGACTGTGTAAGTAAGATCGAAGATGAGGAATCGGAGACATTTCTGTACCCGGGGAAATGAAGCAAGCAATTGCCATGTACTTAGATGAGCTCGCAAAGTCTCTCGACGGATACTTCCCAATCAGAGAGTCATTGCCAGCAGGGGTGAGACAGCTGTTCACATCTAGTGTTGCGACAGCAGGTGTCAATGATGAGTAACTCAACGAAATCATTGAACTTCAGCAGAGCCAGGTTCAACAGCAACTCTTCAGAACAACAACGTTCTCAATGTTTTGGTGTCACCAAATCGTACCGTACCCTCTTATTGCTAAGAAAGCCCCTGAGATACTCATACAGTTTGTTACAACGTAATCCTTTTCGAGGATGGTAGACATAAAAACGAAAAAAAGAAACAAACTTTGTTGCGAAAATGATATGAGAGTGGCATTGCAAAGGTGAAGCCGCGCATTTCTGAACTTGTCTCTAAAAGGCAACAGCAAAAGTCACATTGATTTGCAGTAAATATTTAATGAGATATGTATTTGTGTGACATTCATGTTTTGTTGGTTTTATTCTGTGAACACAGTGATTTTATGTGCAACTTATGCATGGTTCATTTTATGCACTAATAAAATATATATCTCTATGTTTTGAATTTGAAAAAAATTTTTTTTTAGTTTTCCAACTATGAGGGGTTTGGTGAATGCAGGTATGAAACTTGGGGGGGGGGGTTCAGTACCTCCAACAAGGTTAAGAACCACTGCTTTAAAGTTTTAATTGAAATGGAAAAGTAAAGGGAGACTTATACTGTCTGTATTTCAAGTGTTATTTGTGGAGTATGTACTAATAAATACATTCGTTTGTACAGCGAGAATGTGTAAACGTACCCCCTTGAAAAAAAATAGACCAGTCCCACCTCCAAGCTGGCGTTTAAAACATGTTTTGGGTTTTTTTTGCAATGGGAAAGTTAACACCTCCAGGTTCCGCACCTTGTAGTCAATTTAAATATCTCATTCACACAGACTTAATCAAGTTTTGCACCTTTGTACTGATCCAAATCTGCATTTATCCATCTAAACATTCAAATTGGCCAAGCTGCTGAAATGGACCACACTCTTGATAAGCTACTCTCCCACTATGTCCAGGACAATCCTGAATTTCAGCAGACTAGGCCACCGTCGCAGATCTCCTCCGGATCCTGCCATGCTGATGCCATTTGCATCGCAGTATGTCATCAAGACCTCGTCCCCCCTGCTGCTTGTTGACACCAATTCCGTCTTTGCGCAGCTGCAGATGGGGGGGTGTGAACGTAAAACGTACCAACACGCACCTCCACCCCTGCACGTGCCACTTGGGGAGGTTCAAAAAGTGGGCAAGTATGCACTATAAATAATACATTATAATACACATTATAATACATTGCATATCAGAATCAGAGGTAAATGAAGGCTTCTGGCGGTAGAGCACATTGAAAATCCCGAACAAGAGATGCTTCTGGAACTGGAATACTTTGCAAATCCAGAAAAAAGAGATACATCAAGCACCTGCCATTATTATACACTGCAGATTCAGAGATACATCATAGTTCTGGCTCTTGAAAATGTTTAATATGCAGATCCAGATATACATGCTTCTGACACAAGAATACACAGATACAGAGATAAATAAAGGCTTATGCCCCTAGAATACACTGCGTATACAGAACCAGTGATGCATCAGTCTTCTGGAAGTCGAACACATTACATATTCAGAGCAATAGATACATAAAGCTTCTGACACTAGAATACATTGTATATTCAGAACCAACGATGCTATGAAAATAGAGGTTTTCTTGACCTCCAGTCTGGTGTTAAACTGATTGCTTTTCACAAAGTGAACAGCATACAAGTAGGAAACTAAGTTCAAGTTTACCAAATATGTACCCCTTGCAGTTCATTTAAATATTGTGTTGACCCAGACAAGCTTTAGCTGTTTCTACTGCACCTCTGGCACTTTTGCAACTATACCATTAAGCATATGGAACCCACAATCCCCCCCCCCCCAAGGCTTTTCTACTCTGCCGACATGTAACTCACCATTGTCAAGTTTCTAGCGCTAGAATATAATGTGTATGAGAACTAAATATTAAAGTATTTTGCCTCAAGAATACATTATAAATTAAGAACTATTAAGGGAGAGAACATACACACTGGGCACACAGATAAGGCCATGGTCGGAATCCAACTCATGACGCCAGTGCTGTACGGCAGCAATGTTAACCTGCATTTTTTAAATGTTTAAAGGTTTGTTTTCAAATTGTTTACATTTTTTTAATACTTTTATATATTTTTAGCCCAGAGCATCAGCAAGTTACCCTTTACTCACCTGCTCCGGGTAGATTTTGTTGATACATTGAGGTAATAAATGTTTTTTTCATAGCAGAGATAAAAAAATATAATCTTTATCGCTAGCAATCTGTGTATTGTTGATAAATAGTCCTCTGATGCTTCTGGTACTGGAACACTTTGCAGATAAGAACCAGAGCTACAACATGACTCATGGAATTAGGATACATTGCAAATCCAGAAGCAGAGATGCATCAAGTCTCTGACACTAGAAGGCAGTGGAGGTGGCTGAGGAAGAGCCACAAGCGCCTTGGTTTTGTAATACTGTGTCTAGATGTACGGCCCACCCTGCACAGTTCAAGTTACACACCTGCCGCATACTTGCCCGCTCTCCCGGAATGTCTGGGATACTCCCGAATTCCATCTAGATATGCTGGGCGAGCAGGGCCGTAGCCTGGACTGGTAGTGGCAATTTTGGGTGTACGAACAGTGTGGCTATGACAGGCTGGGTTGATGATACGAAAAAAAATGCAGGCCCCCCTCTTCCGCGACAAAAAACAGCCCCATTCTGAAAAACGAGGGCTCTTCCCAAAACACCTCTGGGGGTAGGGTAGTAAAGTCTAAATTGATGGGTTAGTATTTCTGCTGGTGCACTAAAGGTCCCAGCAAGCCCTGGCATGCCTAAAGTGTTTGGGTATGCTGGCACTTGTAGAACAGCCGTGTGGCCTGTCAGCTTCTAATTAATATAGAGTGACTTCACTCTGATTGGTCAGAGAGCAGGAAAGCCGCTCTGTATTGGTTAGCAGTGGGGTATAATCTGAATGAACTCCAGCGATACATTTGGTCCACGTTGTTTGTCATCCGAAATTGCTGCTACCAGCCAAGACTATGCATGCTGGTGATGGCAGCACTTTTTTGGGAGGGGGACACTCTGTGTTTTATATATATATTTATTTATTTAATGCCTTTTTTTTTTTTTTTTTTTAACACTTTGTGCTAATGATCTAGAGGACAAGTACATAAATACGCATTGAAACGTCCTTTCCCTCTACTATTCTGCCTCTTCATACATAAAGAGGTGCAAGTCAGGGATACGCGAATATTACTGACATTTTTCGTGTGCCTGCGCAGTACAAAAAAAAAGGATTTTATTCTTAAAAACAGGGCTTGCGCCCAACTCTAAATGACCCTGTATGCATGCAAACTGCACAAAAACACCCATATTGCTCCATAAATCTATGCACACATGTGCAGCAAATTGAGGCGCGGTGAAGGCTCAAACCAGAGTGCTCATTCTGTGCGTTATAAACTCCCGCCATTGTGTACCCTCAACCGCTTCTGGCAGATAAAATGTGTTGGTGTCTTGAGAAATATCTCAGACTACAGTGAAAAGCTGAGAAAGAGGAGGGGGTGTCAGATAAAAGGAGCACGAGGAGCGGAGAGAAGGGGGGGGGGTGTTGAGTGTAGGGGGCAGTGGGAGAAAAAATAGAAGAAGCAATGAGGAAAATCAGGCAGCAGCACAGAGAGATGTGAAATACAATTCAGGTGCTCTCAGTATAAGAGATAAAAGGCCTCTGGCTGTTTTTTATTACTTTCCTGCAGAGCAACTTTCTCTGTTTAACCCCACCCATGCCAGACACCTGTTTTCTTTTTTTTTCTTTTTTTAACACTTCCAATGACAAATGATGGGAAAGGTCCATTGTTAACACTTCCCCTCCCAAATAACTGGGACAGTCTCCCTGTTAACCTATTCCCTGCCAAATGTGAGGAGTAGTCTGATTTTTAACCCTTTCCATGCAGGGGAACATCAGCTTTGCTTCCTCGTAAAGCACCCAGCAAGGTGGAGACTTGCTGCAAGATGCTTATCTGTAATTAACCCTTTGCCTCACTGAACCACCAGCTCAGGGCAGAGACCTGTGATTAACCCCATACTTGCCAAATCTCCCCCGAAATTCGGGAGAGCAGTCAAATATCCCACAAACGGCATTTTTCGGTTAAAAATGATGTCCCCTCCCCACGACAAAAACAGCATTTTGTCGCTGGGGGTCGGGGCCAAAATGACGCTATTCACCGCGCCCCGTCCCTCCCGCCCTCCAACCACGCCCCCCTGCCTGGGATCACCCGGAAAGAAGTTTAAAACGGTTGGCAAGTATCATTAACCCCTTCTCCACCATACAGTAAAAATCGAGCAGTGAACGCACAAAAGTGGTGCACACAGGCGCATGACACGCAAGGTATTATACACATGCACATACACACGCAGGGTTTGTCTCTCTCACACACACACACACACACACACGTGTGTACACATGACAGAAATTCCTGGGTGGTGCAATCACTCCTGGAATAAATGAAACAGGATCTTTGGCTCCCAGCTGTTTGCGAGATTCATGGCAGGGGGGTTGGAGGGACCTTATGTCTGTATGTGTTTGCACTTAGGCACATATGAAATTTACCATTTTATGCCAACATTCCGTCACGATACTTAAAACAAGAACAGAACAGCAGCCACTGAAAAAAGTTTATTTGATTTACATGTTTAGAATATGAGAGTGACAGCAGCTTTGTGATTAATCACAGCAAAATGAATATAAACACATGACTTTTTTATCCCTCAAACTCACATCATTGGTGAACTATTCTAACACGGTTAAAAACAACAACACATACTAATAGAAAACAAAATTCTTCATTGAATTAAAACTCCAGAATGTATACAGCAAAAGAGGAACTGTCACCATGTAATAGCATAAACACACACAGTCGTCCAAATGACTTTAAACCTAATTCATCATAAAGTTTAGAGTCATAGTTTAGGCCTCTCTTTATGACAATGTGGCTATAAGGATGATTTTGTATCGCTGCGATAAAAAAACACTTATTTATCAATAAGATTTGACCGGCTCAGCTAAGTGATACATGCACGCTTGCCATCTTATATCTTCTCCCCTCCAGGAGAACCCAGAGGGGAAATGAAGTACAAATACCGAGGAGGCGGGCATCGCGAATCGCGTCATGGAGGTACCCATCCCTCCTGCTTCATTAGGAAGCGGGCGTGATGCAGGAGAACGACTTGCTCTTCTCAGGGGTCTACTGGCAAATCCGGGAGAGTGGGCAAGTATGGCCCAAAGCAGTAAGGGTTAACGTGCCACTTTGAAGGGACAGTCTCGGTGAAGAGGCACATGTGTGTGAGACGGCTAGCCGCATGCAAGTGTCAAAGGCCTTTGTTGACAATTACATTAAGTTTATGCATAGAGTCAATATTTGCAGTGTTGACCCTTCTTCTTGAAGACCTCTGAAATTCGCCCTGGCATGCTGTCAATCAACTTCTGTGCCACATACTGACTGATGGCTGCCCATTCTAGCCTAATCAATGCTTGGAGTTTGTCAGAATTTGTGGGTTCTTGTTTGTCCACCCGTCTCTTGAGGATTAACCACAAGTTCTCAATGGAATTAAGGTCTGGGGAGTTTCCTGGCCATGGACCCAAAATTTCGGTGTTGACCCCTGAGTCACTTAGTTATCACTTTTGCCTTACGGCCATTGTGCTGGAAAAGGCATTTTTCGTCACCAAACTGTTCTTGGATGGTTGGGAGAAGTTGCTCTTGGAGGATGTTTTGGTACCATTCTCTATTCATGGCTGTGTTCTTAGGCAAAATTGTGAGTGAGCCCACTCCCTTGGTTGAGAAGCAACCCCACACATGAATTGTCTCAGGATGCTTTACTGTTGGCATGACACAGGACTGATGGTAGCGCTCACCTTTCCTTCTCCAGACAAGCATTTTTCCAGATGCCCCAAACAATGTGAAAGGGGATTCATCAGAGAAAATTACTTTACCCTGGTCCTTAGCAGTCCAATCCCTGTACCTTTTGCAGAATATCAGTATGTCCCTGATGTTTTTCCTGGAGAGAAGTGACTTCTTTCCTGGCCTTGTTGACACCAGGCCATCCTCCAAAAGTCTTCACATCGCTGTGTGTGCAGATGCACTCACACCTGCCTGCTGTCATTCCTGAGCAAGCTCTGCACTGGTGGTGCCCCGATCCCGCAGCTGAATCAACTTTAGGAGATGGTCCTGGTGCTTGCTGGACGTTCTTGAGCGCCCTGAAGCCTTCTTAACAACTATTGAACCTCTCTTCTTGAAGTTCTTGATGATCCAATAAATGGTTGATTTAGGTGCAATCTTACTAGCAGCAATATTCTTGCCTGTGAAGCCCTTTCGTGCAAAACAATGATGATTGCACGTGTTTCCTTGCAGGTAACCATGGTTAACAGAGGAAAAACAATTATTTCAAGCGCCCCCCCTCCTTTTAAAGCTTCCAGTCTGTTATTCTAACTTAATCAGCATGACAGAGTGATCTCCAGCCTTGTCCTCGTCAACACTCTCATCTGTGTTAACGAGAGAATCACTGACCTGATGTCAGCTGGTCCTTTTGTAGCAGGGCTGAAATACAGTGTAAATGTTGTTTTTGGGATAAAGTTCATTGTCATGGCAAAGAGGGACTTTCAAATCACTTACAATCCATCTGTTCACTCTTCTTGACATTCACCATTATCAACATTTATTTACATAGCGCCAGCAATTTCTGTAGCGCTTTACAATTGACATTCTGGAGTATATGCAAAGCACCATTGTAAAAACTGAGGCAGCAGACTTTGTGAAAAATAATATTTGTGCCATTCTCAAACCTTTTGACCATGACTGATATATATATATATATATATATATATATATATATATATATATATACACACACACACACACACAATATATAGTTACAAAAAAAAGATTAAATATTTTAAAAAAATATTCAAAAGCTAAAAATTCCTAAAATCGCCCCCCCTTCAGCGCTGCTCCTGGGCCCCTCGCACTCAGCCTTAGTTACGGCCCTGCCTAGGACACAGCCCCACAATACACCTACCAGCCATAGAGATCCCAAGATAGCTCGTGTTATCAGTATCAATATGCTAGATCAGGCTTAGGCAGGTAGTGTGAAACTACAAGTCCCAGCATGCTTGGTGCTTGTAATGTAGTGACACAGTAGCTGGAGAGCCTCAGGGTGCTTTCCTCTGAGCTAGACTTACCCACGTACTATATTGTAAAGCAATGTGCTAGTCTCAGCAATACCAAAGTGACAGGGGCTCTACTTATCACATTGCGTCATTCCAAGGAGGCCATATCTGTGCTCACTATATGCCAGTCTGTCTATAACTCTATGGGCTAGATTTACTAAACTGCGGGTTTGAAAAAGTGGAGAAGTTGCCTATAGCCACCAATCAGATTCTAGCTGTCATTTATTTAGTGCATTCTACAAAATGACAGCTAGCATCTGATTGGTCTGATCTCCACTTTTTCAAACCAGCAGTTTAGTAAATACACCACTATATGTGTTCCAGATTATTCAGGATCTCTATATTCTCCAGAAATACTTTTTTTTATACAATATTCTATAACCCTTATATATGGCCTTTAGCAGCAGATCTTACGTCTGCCCTCATGGATCATCTCCCCTCTCCCTCCCCATCAGTGCAGGTTTCCCAGATCTTGTCGCAGAATCTCAAGTGAAATAATAAGTCATGTGACTAACCAGCCACCTGCGTTCCTCTCATAAAATCTGGGAAATGTGGCAGGGGCCGCGTGAGTGAGGGCAGAGCTTAGGGCCACTGTCATGGGGGTTTCCGGGGTCTGGTACCTGTGTTAGAATGTGAGGAGCAGCAGTTGCCCCTTATACGCTGGGGGTTGATGTGTGGGCGATGAAGGGGGGGGGAGGGCGAGGATCAGCTGCTCGGTGTGTCAGGGGCGTGATGGAGGGACAGCTGCCCGGAATAAAGGAAACAGCTCTAACAATGGAGGGATTGTGAGACACAGAGAGACATTGAAAGAGGAGAGAGACGTTTGCAGCCACAAAAGCGAAGGGGGGGGTGTGGGGGGGGGGGGAGTATGGAAAGAGCAAATGACAAGATGGGGGCGATGGGGGAGAAAACAAAATGAAAAGATTGGAAGAATAACACATTAAAATGAAGAAAATAAGGTTCAGCGGGAGAAAAACGAGGACACTAAAGATATAAAAACTATAAAGCAATAGGACGTTGGAGGAAAATAAGAATAAAGATATAACATTATTATTTATTACTCTCCTCATGTCAACATACTAATATTCTAGACTATAAGCCCTCTCGACCCAATGTTTAATGTCCGCACCTCCTTTGTCTACCTCTAATGTACTTGTTATGTTTTATGTTTAACTTGCATTTGTATGATTTTTATGTTTTTATGTTTCATTTGTACTAGTTCTACCTTTAATTGAGTCATACTTGTAATTTGTACTTGTCATTATGTTTCTTTGTATTGTTGTGGCTGGGATGGTGACTGTCCCGAATTTGAGGCACCTCTCGAATAATCAATGATGATGGTGCTAATGTTCCTCAGCACCCAATTCCACACACCCACCGCCCCTTCCTTCTACCCCCACACTATTCCCTCACACTCTGGTTTTTCACAGTATCACGGTATCATTTCCCACCCACGTTACACCCTACATTCACATCCGTCTCTCAGACATCGTGGTTTCCATGGAAACTGACCTAGCTCCTGAGGCCTATAATACATGAAGCTTCTTTATCGCGTCGTAATCATGGACGGCTTTGCAACCTGATGCACAGTGACTTGATTTCATTCTACCATAATATTTAATTTAACCAATATCCAGCTTCTGCTTCCTGGACCCAGTCATGTTTATCAGCTACTGAACTAGCAGGGATCAGTAGGTCAACGGCAGCACAGAAAAATGGACGGATGCCATATACTCATCAACAACAGAGTCAAGAAGGAGATGTGCATGAAAGCACTGCCATTGTAGAACTGATTTAATAGATAAGGAAGTCAGTTCAATGGACAAGCAGGAAACCAGAGTATAGAAAGTCCTTATCTTTTCATAGACACACACAAAGGATGGTGAAAACCTGGTTTTACTGGCAGTAACAGTGAGGCATTTCCATTCAGGTCTGGCCAACCTGTGCCTCTCCGGGTTTTATGAAACTACAAGTCCCAGCATACCTTGGCAGCTGTTGGCTGGGTATCTACTGACAAAGCATGCTGGGACTTGTAGTTTCACAACACCTGGAGAGCCAAGATTGGCCAGGCCTGGATTATAGATCATACCGTGACACACCGCGTGGTCTTGTGATAGAATTCCTCTACAGGTCAGATTACAATGTCCCATTAGAGCTCCAAGGGAGCAGATATCTGCTCTACATATGAATACAATTACATTTAATAGCTGGTCTTAGGTCTGAAAATGCAAATCCATGTATTTTCCAGTAGGTATTATGTACATATACCCATACCTGCCTACTCTCCTGGAATTCCTGGGAGGCTCCCGAATTTTGGGAAGTCCTCACGGACTCCCGGAAGAGTAGGCAAAACTCCCGAAATTTGGCGAAATTCACGGTAGTGAAAGGAGGGGGCGGGGATTAAGCGTGTCATTAAGCTCCGCCCCCTCCATTCAATGACTTGAATTTCGGCTTTTTATAGTTGGGGCAGGGCTATGGTGACGCGAAATGTCACCACGCCCTCCTCCTACCCCATGTCATCACACGACTTCTCCCCCGGATATGCCCCATTCCTGTTGTTTCAGGTCCACCAGTGTTAATTCTATATATGAGAGAGGATTTTGCATGTTCATATGGTGCCTTCATCCAAAATAAGGTTTGGGCAAAATACTATTTATGATAATAATAATATTAAAGAAACAACACTGAACACAAATACAGCAAAAAAACTTACCAACTACAACTAGAGCATCACATATAGATCCTACAAATAATTCCCATCGGGGATCGGAGTCAGCCGCTAAGGTAGGTATTGTTATTCTAGATGCAGGTTTGTTGTATTTTGCATATGTCCATCTACTTCGGTGATGTAAACTCCAAATAATTTCTTCGAAAACAAAGACTGAAAAACTTTACAGCCAAACACTGTCCTAAAAAAGCCTAATTCTACAGTTCCACTGGTAAAATAAATCCTAAAATACATTGGGGAATTGTATAAAAGTGGAGGAAGCAGAACCTAGATTAAAAATTGCCCTTGAAATGTCAGTAAAAATACCTCCACTTTTTTGGTTATAAACTACGGGTAAAAGTGGTGACATTTTTTTAATAGAATATTATACCATTAATTTACCATTTTAAAGGCAATTTAGCTCAAAATTGTGCTTCCTCTACTATTATAGAACTACCATTTGTTTTAGCTGCAATTTCGAACTGTCCTATGTAAGTTAACACGGCGATCACCATATTCTATGTCTTACAATTACTGCCAGTTGCTAGATCCTTCATGTTGGAGCATTTCAGCCTTACACTATAAGCTTGTTTAATGCACCTGTTTGAAATTCTTATACGCTTCATTTATATGATAAATTTCTGAATTTAGGTTCATGGATTCAAGAAAATCTGATAAATGTACTGAAGCCTTAGTCTTATGTAAAGCATCGTGTCAGGGTCACATAGTTGCCAACGTTTTAAAATATTTTCCAGTCTCCCTTTGTTGCCTCCACACGGAATTCTCTGGCTACTGTCCTGGCGGACGTTGGAACACTAAGATTCCCATGATGTCATGTGTTCTGAATGTGATAATAATGTACTTTTCTACATCTTAAATACTAGTTTTCAATAAATAAAACATAATTTCTAAAAGTCTAGAGACTAAGAATAGATGGTGAGATTTGCATCTGACTTGAAGGAGGAATTTTAGGGTGCAGTTTGCATTTCCAGGCATAAATGTTTAAAACCTTGGATTAGTTCCTAGTAATTAGGGACAGTTGACAGCCATGAGATCAGCTTTTCCATACTTCCCACCTGTCCAATTTTGGTGGTAAAGTCTTGATTTAAGGGGACTGTCCCTCCACTCTGACAGCTAGGACCTTTAATCCCACTGCTGGCACCAGTGGGAAGTGAAGTGCTGAGTACACCTAAAAACTTGTGCGCACGAGGGGTATTTTTAAGTGGAAGGGGGGTTGGGGGTGGCCTAGCGCTTCAGAAGACCCTTTTTGTCTATGTGCTACTAGTTCATGGAGGCAAACTGGTTCAGGTTTAACCCATGGCAATATCGGTAAGTACGGTTTCTCAGAAAGTTTCCAGCTATGACTAGAGGACGCGAAAGAAAAACACCTTGAAGGAAATTCTTCTCTCGTCCATAAAGTCAGCCATGCACACCGAGATTTTATTCAACAATACAAATGTTTTTGGTGAACTAGTACAAGTATTGTCTCATTGATGGGTGCCAAACAACTGGGAAAAATGAACACAAAATCATAGTCGAAGGCAGAAAGACCTACGGGTATATTTACTAAAATGCGGGTTTGAAAAAGTGGAGATGTTGCCTATAGCAACCATTCAGCTTCTAGTTGTCATTTTGTAGAATGTAAAAAATAAATGATAACCAGAATCTGATTGGTTGCTATAGGCAACATCTCGACTTTTTCAAACCCGCAGTTTAGTAAGTATACCCCCTAATCTTCAATATGTATTTCCTACATGTTTAAGAAACTGATAGTTTTCCGATTAGAATGTTATTCAATAAAAAAAATTAGATCTCAGTGTGCAAGGACAGTTATCGTGTCCTCAAGACCTTGTTTTTCTGAACCTTGAGTTTGAGGACTGGCTTAATTACTCTAAAGGGCAACGATCCTCACAATAGCATTGCTTAATCTAATTGAATAAGGCTAGACAGCATCACCACCGCGCAGCCAGAATCTGAAGGAGAAAGTCAAAGACACAGCTTCATCTTCTAATAACAAGAGCAACAACCCATTAAGGTTAAAGTCTTTTGATCCGTACAGTATATACATTGGAATCAATACAATGACACATGTCTATGAAGCAGTTTTAAATCCTTTATAATATAAAAGTGGCTCCTTCTTCCAAAGAGGTTACAAGCTATAGAGACAGGGGCGGGCTGGCCCGGGTGGCAGCAGCCCCCCGGGCCGCTCTGTCAGACCGCTATTAGGGCCGGGGGGTTGGCCGGCTGGCCGCCCCCCCGGATACAATATATCTCCTTTTTACCCGCGGCCGCATCTGATGACATGAGATGCGGCCGCGTCAGCGCTCAGGCGGCCGCATCCCCTGTCATGTGATGCGGCCGTCTGTGTGCCCCCCGGGGCATCCCTCTCCCAGCCCACGCCTGTATAGAGATTACTTCTCTGTACACATGTTGGCATTATTCTACTATGTTAACCCCTGTTGTTTAGGTCTGTCTACTCCTTTTGTATATATTTCATACTTGCCTACTTTTTAAAATTGTACTTCGGGAGATCGGAGTACAGATCATGTGACAGAGGGTAGGAGGAGGTGTGACAACGTCAATAGGTCACCCTACCATAAAATACACAAATTCAAGGTATTGAATAGCAGGGGTCGGGGCTTAATGGAGTGATTAAGTCCCCTCCACCCCTATTCAATGCAATGAATTTCGGCATTTTACAAGGTCCGGGAGGTTTGCCTACTTTTCTGGGAGTCCAGGAGGACTCCCTGAAATTTGCGAGCCTCCCGGAAATTCCGGGAGAGTAGACGAGTATGATATATTTATGTATGAGATGTAGTATTTAGATAGCAACTATACTTCTCTGTGTAATATGTTTTACACAATTGAGGTTATTTCGTAAGAAGATGCTAAACTGCAAATGTGAGAAAAAAAAATCAAACAGCCAATCAGATATTTGCTTTTACTGACACATTTCCACTTGATTGATCAGAGCCAATTGCTTATTGGTCACTAGAGGATGTTGGAGTTTTGTACTTTGTTAGGAAATAAGTTGAAAGTCGTCATATTGTATTAATAGACAAAAACAATGAAATAGCCTCCTGTAATTTTCTAGGGATCAGATCAGCTGACCTCTGGTATAATAGTGTACCAACTGCCTTCTTACAGATGAGACAGCCATATTGAAATTATCACAGGATCCTTCTCGACACGAGCAGTAGAAGTGTGAGGGATGGTGTTTCGTACCTAAATGATGTCACTGATTAGAGAATGGATGCGTTCTTCTATGCTGCATTCTTGGTTCCACACACTAAATAGCTTCCTCCGTTCTCTGCAGATGACAGGCTCTCTTTAATAGTGTATGTTCCTAACATGTAATCCATATTGCGTGCCTAAGAGCCCAGTGTAGCTGCACTTTATATGTAAAATTTAAACTTTATATGTAAAATTTAATGTCTCTTCACTGCAGCTGTTTCCCGCCAGTCAATTTCATTTTCTATAAAGGTTTTATAATATAGCCATTAATAAATATGGTGGATGCAATGTATGGCTTCCTAGCAATGTATGGCTTCCTAGCAGAATATTCAATGGGTCAATAAAGTTATGGAATTCAGGAGCTTGGCTTAATAGTTTAAAGGACCACAAGCCCTAAAATACAAGTGATGCAGTCATGCCCATAATGTGATGTCTAGAATTACAAACTTCAAATGTTGGGAATTATGAACAAATGTATGTATAAGTTTCCAAAGCATGACGGAACCTGAGATGTTCGTCATTCTACTAACATTTGCTGTGGCGTTTAGTACATGCTATTGTTCTTTGTTATCAGCAGTTTTCTGGATAAAACAGGCTGACCATACTTTTGGCAACAGGAAGTGCATAGGACATATATTTTTCAACCATGATCTTAACTTTATCTGAAATGTCTTCTGTTCTGATAGGTTCCTGAACCTTCTACATCTATATATGTGTCAATGTTGTTCGAAGCACATTAATATATGTATTTCAGGTTTAGCGGCTCTTAAATCTGCCAATGTTCTATAACATTCACTTTGATTGCTTTAAATAAACTGGTAGACTGGCTGATACGTGGAAAATCTTACATATTGTAAGGTTTATATGGGGAAGTTGCTTGTAGATTATAGTAAGGGAGATGTAACAATAGGGGCTACCTGGCCCACTTGCCTTTGTGGCCCCTTACTCCATGTGCTAGGAGACATAGACGGGGGAACAAGACATTAGCACCGAGGCCCCCTACCACAGAACACCCACCTCCCGCCTCATAGTATGGCAGCAAGACTTGTGCTGTACACCAAAAGCTGTGTGTTCTGCACGCTCTAATAAGGCCCCACAGCACTGACTACAGACAGTGCTGAGCCCCCCAAACCTCCACATGTGCAGGTCAGGGAAACACTTTGGACAATGAGGTTTTAGCGGCAGGGAACCGCAAGTTACTTGCTCTGGGCCCCACTCAAACCTTACCGTAAATATATACAGTTAAGAGCGCCCCAATGCCAAGACTACCGCTACTGCCCAGAAATACACTGTCTGTAATTTCTCTAAAATGTCAGGACAAAAGAAAAAATAAATAACATAACTAAGTAATCAAACAACTAAATAAAAATGAAATACGAAGATAGTGTACAAACACAGGTAGGACACAAACACTTTATAAGGCAGAGAAAAGATTTACTTACAATAAATTTGACTTGATCTCAGCCGCTAAATATGAAATCTCAGCAGCTTCTGTTCCTGTGTAGAGTTGGGGTCTTCCTTTAGATGTCTGTATGCGAGGTAGCGTTATAGGGGTATTTGTTTGGGGTAGATGGTCGCAGGGTATGTGCCAATCCTATAGCGTTCCTGAATCAGCTGCTCCCACATGGATGTAAGTCATGGAAGGGGGATAGGTGCTTAGGTCCATCACTCGCCCTAATAATTCCCAATAGTTCTTATTTCTAGACAATTATATAAATAATGTCCGCCCCCCTCTCTCATATTAACTCTCCCCCAGCCTGTTAGCCTGTAGACACCCCACAATGTCTGTGAACATTATTTTCCCCAACTTATCAATAGTTTCCTCTTCTTTTTTTTTGCAGTCAAACTTTTCTTACTTTATCCTTCTGTCACTTCTACACAGAGGGTCAGCTGCACTGTCTGAAACTACTTGTAGCTTCTCTCCTTCAAAAGATGTTTTCTGTCCACAACCCGTTTCCAACCCTGCACCCCCTCCAAAAAAGTCTCTACTGCCTTTTCTATATTCTCTACTGGTCGCTGCTTTTCTCTCTCTGTCTCTCAGGCCTCTCCTTGCTCTCCCACTTCCCAAATGTATTCCCCCCCTCCTCAGTCTCTGTGTCTCTGTTCCCCCCCCCTCCTTTTTCCCACCACCTGCTGCTATAACTCACTCTGACAGTGGCTCCCTGTGATACAGTGACACACAGGCAGCGACCATAGACAGTGAGAGACAGGTAGCTCGGTCTGTTCCTGGAGACACTTTTAATGTCATGATATGGCGGATAATAATAGTAATTGTACCTAGACACGTATGAAATACAGGGGTAGACTTATCAAACACTCTGGAAATTAAAAGCGGAGGTGTTGTCGATAGCAACCATTCAGATTCTAACTATAATTTATCTAGCACATTCTAGATTCCGATAGCTAGAATCTGATTGGTTGCTATGGGCAACGCCTCTACTTTTCAGTCTTAGAACGTTTGATAAATCTACCCCTTAATAATCAATGCCGTAAGGTAATCTTTTACATTATTTGCAAATACGCAGTGACTCACAGGAACCAATATGACATATCATTTTATTTTTTAGCATGCTATTAGTTAATGAAAATAAATGTTTGAGTGGTTGCTATAGGTAACTGCACATTTTAACTTTATTAGTAGATATCCTCCGTTCAATCCCCACAAAACAAAAAACATAAGAAAGGGCCTATATCCTGCTTATATCATAGTTGGAGCATGCAGCCAGTCATATTTTATAATTAGTATATGTACATATTTCTGGCGTAGACTATCCCGCTGGAGGAGACTGGCCCAGGGTGGATTAATGGGGAAGTATCATTTTTCAATTTGTTTCAGTATCTTATCATACCTGGACCCCCACTGAGCAGTGAAACCTCACACCCTACAGACTGGCCCCGACCCTGAGCTGACCGACAGGAATTTCACACTAGGTGGGAACAGTAGCCGGGTTCTGATTGGATAGGTGACTCTTTCACTTTCTACTGGCTGCTGGTTGTCACACTGCAGCCAAAGGTGCCCAGTGCACCCAAGAGACATTATCTGTATGGCCTTATCTGTGTGGAGTTTGTATGTTCTCCCTGTGTTTACGTGGGTTTCCTCCGGGTGCTCCGGTTTCCTCCCACACTCCAAAAACATACTAGTAGGTTAATTGGCTGCTATCAAAATTAACCCTAGTCTCTCTCTCTCTCTGTCTGTCTGTGTCTGTGTGTGTGTGTGTGTGTATGTTAAGGAATTTAGACTGTAAGCTCCAATGGTGCAGGGACTGATGTGAATGAGTTCTCTGTACAGCGCTGCGGAATCAGTGGCGCTATATAAATAAATGGTGATGATGATGATGATCTGTAGTGATATTACCTCTAGAGCAGTTGCAGATATCATGAGACGTATTGTTGGGTCTATTTACTATTATGACGCGATAACAAAGATTTCCTATTACCGCCTATCAAAAAAATGGTTTATGGTTGCATCTGAGTGTTACTGGCTGGCACCATTACGGATAACTTACCGCATTCCCCAGCCAATCCTGGATGCAGCTGCCCGTGTCTCACCTCGCTTCCACTTCTGAAAATAATTAATGAACATTGATAAAAAAAAAATATATAGAAAAATATATATATTTAAATATTCTTTTGCAGGCTTTCAGAATAGAAAATGAATTAATAAATAAAGCATGTTTTCTATTAATATCGTCTACGGTCATCATCCTGAGATGGCGATAGCAAATTGAGGTACATGTACCGTCGCTATCCTTGTTAAACAGGAGAACCCGGCGGATCTCTCTTTATGAAGACAAAGGGGTATATTTATGATACTGCGGGTTTGTAAAAGTGGAGATGTTGCCTACAGCAACCAATCAGATTCTAGCTGTCATTTTGTAGAATGCACTAAATAAATAATAACTAGAATCTGATTGGTTGCTATAAGCAACATCTCCACATTTTCAAACCCGCAGTTTAGTAAATCTAGCCCAATGTGTTTGTTTGTTTTTAATTACTACTATTTATTAGTTCATATTTTAAGGATTTACATTTTTACATTATTTATTTAATGATGTAAAAAAACAAAAAATAGGCTTATTAATTCATAAAAGGAAGCACAATTGCAATTGTGACTGCAGCCCTTTAAAGATATTACATGCAAAATGTCACAGCAGTCAATAGTTAACCATTATTACATGGCAATCTGCAGGATTTGGCTGGTTAAGGGGTAATCTACCCCGCCTTCCTCTCGGCTGATTTCATTTGAAGAATTTATGACAAATACAATTTATGACAGTGTGAACTTGCATATCTAGATCTGTCCACACGAGGCTGCAGTCAGTACAGTTTTGTTCCTAAATCTTTCCTCTCGCTTTGAGTTAATTATCTGGAATGCAACAAAAGTACATATTCATTGCTGATAATGGGCATGTGAGTTGGCACTGTTTTTAGGGTGCTTTTAATGTGTATGTTAGCAGGATAGTTGG
The DNA here is from genome assembly GCF_038048845.1 of Mixophyes fleayi. Taxonomy (NCBI): domain Eukaryota; kingdom Metazoa; phylum Chordata; class Amphibia; order Anura; family Limnodynastidae; genus Mixophyes; species Mixophyes fleayi. The sequence goes on from NC_134410.1 coordinate 16,888,851, forward strand.
GTTAATGAGTAGGTTGCCAACAAATGGCATTTCTGACTTCTTCAGACAAGCATTTTGCATGCACATGTAAGGGCATTTGGGAGTGAATGTAAGACCCCAGTGACGAAAGGGTGTGTTTTTCTTTTAGGGGGCGTGTAAAATTGTCCCACAAGACAAGAATGTAAGTTCTTGTGCCAAACCTTGTACTGCCTAAAGTAACTAATCAAACACTGCTGGAATGTGAATTTGTAAGATATATACCAAGTCCTACCTCTTTATTGTACCTTATCAGAGATGGTCTGGCAGGGGGGGTTTCTGGTTCTCCAGAAACCCCTCCCCTCCGCGTAATAATGGTACTGTACAGCAGCCGCGGCGCTGTCAAAGAAGCGTCCGCAGCGGTGCTGTATATTGCCGCGGACGCTTCTTTGACAGCGCCGCGGCTGCTGTACAATTCAGAATCGCCAAAATGGAGCTGCTGCGCATGCGCGGCCACACGTGCAGCAGCTCTCTCTTTCTCTCTATTTTTTTTTAAGGGGGGGGGGGGGGGGACTTAAAAAACCTGCGTTTGCCCCTGTCTGGTGCCCATTCATTTCAACACTGGTAACTGTACATCGCTGTGCTTGCAGCTTCTGCACTACATGTAACTTGTAGCAGTGTTATTGGCTTAAGGAATAGGAAGACAGTGCTATATTATTCAACCCATTTGGGATGTAATCTCAGATAATTTCTGTGGGCCTGAGTCATTAAGAAAGTTTAAGGTGTAATTTTGCACCTGGGCAAAGCCATGATGCATTGGAGGGGGGGATGCAAATTTAAAATGTGGGGACAGATTTATAGTTTGAGTAGGGCATGTGCTAGATTAAATTTAAATTTCAGTGTAAAAATACAGCTATCAAGTATTAGTGTGCTAGATGAAAAAACAGCCAGTATTTAACTTCTGTGCAAAATAATAAACTAATTTGCACCCCTTGCATTCTAATATGGTTTGTTCCGGAGTATAGTTACTCCTTTTTTTTGCCTTACTTTCCTTAATGACTTAGGCCCACAAAGGAAACCAAGGGTTGTCTGGCAACTTTAAGCCGGGAAGCAACCTCAAGCAACTGGCCCAGGTTTTCCTACCAGCTTGCCATAGTGGAAAAATGGGTGCGGCAAAAACATGCATGTGTTGTTTCTCTAATGTGAGTATGGTTTAAATAACCAATGAAATATATGAAAAAAATGTTATGTCAACTAGATATAATCAAATATCTACCAGCACTGATAAAACTTCAATGCAGAGACTATTCTAGTGACTGATATACAATACACAGAGCAGTCTATTCACCACTATACAATATAGCGAACATTCTAGTAACCTCTATACAATACAAAGAGCATCCTAGTAATCGATATATAATACAGAGCATTCTAGTGACCCATATACAGTACAGATGGTATTTTAGCGCTCTCTACACAATATACATAAACACACCAGAGAATCCAGCACTCCGCACTTGGGTTTCCAACCGTTACTTCCACCTTCAGTGCTTACTCTTTCCAGGTTATCAGCACTAACCCAATGCAGGAAACCGCTTCATATAGCAGCATGCAAAATTATTGAGCAGGGTTTACAGAATAAAACATCATGTCATCAGACATAAGCCAGGTCCTGATTGCTCCAAGGAGGTAACCAGTGTCGGAACTATTATTGGTGCGGCAGGTGCAGTGCACCTGGGCCCATGGAGATAATGGGGCATGGTGCATGGCAGATGCAGAGGGTCAGGGGCCCCGGTTCCCTCCTCCCACCTCCCTGCACCGGGGCTCCCAGTTCGCTAGTTCCGCCTCTGGGGGTAGCTATCAAAGACACGCCATGACAGGCCATGCTGCTTAGTCCTCAGTGGATGATTCCTGAGAGACAAATCTGAAGTGCATGGATTGAGAAGGTAGAATCGTGAGGGACGAAGCTGATTTCAGTCGACTGGAAAATGTAGAATTGTGAAGGACAAAGTCGATAAAAAGGGAAACAAAAAAGGGCTCTTGAAGCACCAGCAAAGTTGGAATTTCCTTTTGATGCTGGTGCTTCAAGAAGATCTGAAGAGAAATGAAGAGTGGTCAACTAACCAGAACTGGTACACGGTCAGTAACACCTGAACCGTTTCCTGACATCTCTTCGGCCTGTTGTTGGGTTCTCCTTCTGGTTCTGATTATTGCTAACCTGGCTTGTGCTGATATTTCTTTCTGAGCTCAGGGTTTGCACTGAGCAGTCTATGCTCCAGTTCTGGTTAGGTGAGTACTCTTCTTCTTCTCGGCTTGGCACCAACTTGTCACATCAGGGGCACTTCCAGCAGTAAAGCCCAAACCCCCTTTTGGGAATCTCTGGTGAAAACCATGGGCTCATTAAACTAAGCGCCTCTGTTCCCTGCCTGGTAATAGAGAATCCACTAAATCCTGCGCTCATTGTGTCACAATGAATCCTCACGTTGCAGTTGTCAGTGTTGGTGGTGTATTGCCACCTGTTGTCTGAAGCTGGTATTCTGGCAGATCCTTGCAGTGCTTCCCCCTTTAGGAGCAGACTCCGGATGCAACCCTCTATGCTTGGCTGGATGCAGCCTGAAGAGTTTGGTGAGCAGAGCATGTGTGTGAACCTCAGTCAACTTAATCCACGAGCAGTTCTGAGGACCGAAGACCTTCCAGTGTACCAGGTACTGCATGCCTCTCCCAAATCTACTGGAATCAATGATCGATTGGATGATGTATATTCCTGTTGTCCCTCTACCTCTACTGCGGGAGGAGGAACCATCTTTCATCTTGGAAATGGGTCCCTCACCACTATTTTCAGAAGGGTGATGTGAAACACTGGGCGGGTCTGGAAGGTAGCTGGTACCCGTAGCCTGTACACTACTGGATTTATCTTCCCGCTGATTGGGTACGGACTGATACACTTAGTCCTCAGATGGAATGAGTGCATCTCCAGGGTGATATTGTATGTGGATGGCCACACTTTATCGCCCAATGAGAACAGAGGCAGCAGATCGATTGGCCCATCCCATTCACTGTATTCAATGGGGTGGTAGTGTCTCTGCCTGTTTTTTGTCAAAGACCCTACTGGTCCAGACTTAGTCTCCACTATTTGGGTAGTACAACATACCACTGCTGTTTTCGCTGGTTTAGGCAAATGGCTTGTTCTGACTCACCCCACTCCTATTTCTGTATAGCCCTTCAATCGTTCACTGTGTGTGTTTATTTGTGTGTGTTAACCAGGGGTAAGCCAAGATGATTTGGCTCTTCGGGCTGTGGATGGCTTTAAATGAGATCAGTTCCCAGTAACTGGAATCGACAAACAGCACCTGGATAGTCTTGTGGATTACCAATGCCGGTGTTATGGTTCACCCATTCACATTTTTTATGGTCATTGGCATTACCTTCAGAAGCAAGAATAATTTCATCTTGTGTCCAAACCTTTGTAATTCTCGATAATTCTGGAACCCAAGGCCTTTGTGTCTATGAAGCAAGCCCCTCAGGATAGGGCAATGGGCAGCTTCAATTGCAGAAAGGAATGTGGAGGCAGAATTGCCGCAATGCTAACTGAATTTGACTCCGGTTGCGGTGAACAAAACCATTTCCGATGTCTCAGATCTTTCCAATTCTGGGCACCATTTGTTCTAGAAGCCTCAGCACCACAATAAAGACATCTGCGCATCTCTCAGTAACGAGTTTCCTCATCCTCTGTTAAAAAAATCCTCCCTAAATACATAAACTCCTCAAAGTGCTCAGCTGGCATGGCACGAATCTTGCCAATCCTCTCTGAAAGGAACCAGTTTGTTCCTTCCGGTATCTGCTGTGAGTGTGCAGAATTCAATGGCATACTGGGCCACCCTATACTGTCTTGTGGGGGCTTTGGGGTGCAATCTGGAATGTGAAAAATCAGCTTCAACATGGCTGAAAACTCCTTGCTGTTACCCATCAACAGATCGTTCTTCTCCTTGAGTGGTGTTGCCCAGTCTATAGCCTAGCCAGTCAGCAGGGAGATGACATTTCCCACTTTGTTCCAACCTGTGATGAATCTAGGTCAAGAATCCCCTGCACCCTTCGGGATTGTCTTCAAAATGCAAAGTTGCAGCAATTTTAGACTCCCAAACAATAATGGGTACTGTCACTTGTTGCTCCCAGAGAGAAAAATTGGGATTCTGTCGTCAAAGGAATAAGTTGGATGACCAACAACTCATAGTTGCCATCAGCTTCAAGATCTGCTTGTTTCAGAATGCCAATGCCTGACTCGTGTGTCTGTGAATTGTCACACTGCAGCTGTGTCCCAGCATGGTCCAAATTGAGGCTTGAGCAAAATGTCACGGTACTGTTGCTCCAAGAACAGATCCACTTGGCTGGGGTGACTATCAGAGACACATCACAACTAGCTTGGCCGCTTAGTCCTGAGAGGACGAGTCATGAGCGACAAAGTTGAAGTCAATGGGTTGTAGAGGGATGAAGCTGAAGTCATTAAACAGGCAAACAAAACAAGGCTCTTGAAGCACCAGGAGAGAATCTAAATTCCAACTTCACTTGTGCAAAGACCACTGGACATGATCATAATACAATTCTATTATATTTTATATTGACATAGTGCACTACACCTCCCATGATGACCTCACACTACACCTATTCAATGTGACCTGTCAAGTGGTCATTATCATATAATTCTATTACACTCTATATAACAATAGGACACTATACCTCCCAAGAAGCCCTGACCAATGGGCATGATAATAATTCAATCATATTACACCCTATAGAAAAATGGAATAGTACACTTACCCAACACGTTCTAACTACTGTACATGATGATGATATAAATCGATTATACTCAATATAGATATAGGACAATACAATACCCACGATCCCCTGACCACTGGACATGATCACTATGTAATTATTTTACACTTAATGCAGATATAGGACACTTCACCCACCCACCATGACCTGACCACTGGACATGAACGTGTTACAATACCAGTATACTGAACATGAACTGTACTCCTACCAACCGTGACTTGATCACTGGGCACGATCACATTACATTCTATTATGTTGTGTAGTTTCAGCCCATTAGGTCTAAAAGTGCTAAATTTCAGCATTATGGCCATCTTAATGTACATCATTATTGGCCATCATGTACAGTAGTAAAGCTAGGTACACACTACAGAATTTTCCACCAACTTTTTATGCCAATCGATTTTACATGCGATCAATGTTCCGATTGCTCGGTCCATGGACTGCATACACACTAGCCATGTTTAGGACGATAAAGGGAAGAGCGGACATCCCTTTAGCGACTTTTTACAGCCATGTTGTCGTGAGCAATGACTGTAATTTCGTACTCACTGTTGTGGATCGGTCGGAAGTTTATACACACTACACAACGGAAACGAGATTGGAACGAAAATATTTAACGGTACTACCAACCAAATGAGGCGACAATCGTCCATTTGGGCAAACTTTCGACCATCGTGTCACTGCACACACTGACCGACTTTTGAACGAGCGGTCGTATGTCGGCTAATTGAGCCGATTATTGGACGAAAACCGTGTAGTGTGTACCCAGCATTAGGGCTTCTTGGGAGGTATAGTGTCCTATTGTTCTATTGTGTTTTTGTGTTTTGGTTGTATTTTGTGTGTGTCACTCTGGGTGTGCACTGATAAGTGCGCAGATGAGATGAGTTCACAGCCCCAAACCAGGTTTTTCGTGATAAGATCATGATCTGCCTGAATGATGTATCCTTCTTAAAATAAACCCTAGATTGGGCAGATAATGAAGTAAATTGTGGCCATTCATATCTATAGGATTAGGAGAGACTTTGTGTTTTCTATGTTCAGGAAGTGTGAACGAAGTACTTAATTAGCGGTTACGTCATCCTAATTAGATTTTATTGACAAGATAATTATACCTAGGTTATAAATCATGGTAAACAAGGTTTTTATAGAACTCCAGGATGTTACATCATTATTCTATGATCCCATGAGTTACTTTTATAGAGGGATTCTAGAGAGGCAGCTGCTGCATGCAGACATCCATAGAAATGCTGACATTATTTGTATAGAATTGAATATACAGGTTCCTTGTGAGTATAATTACGTGTCGTGCATTTCGTTTTACACACAGAACCTGATCGATTAGTTGGAGTCTTAGAAACGTGTGTTTTTTTGTGACAGGTGGTAGGGGGGATAGTATAGGGTGATAACAGCTGTCAGGAGGGGGAGGAAAGCCCTACAAAGAATTCTGTGATTACAAAGAGCGAGCGAATCCTATATAATTCTGTGGTGTACCAGATACATGTGATACAGGAATACTGTAGATGTAATGCCTGACTTCTCAAGTGTTCACCCGTAAACAGGGATGTACAACTGGGGTCAGTCACAGTCCACCTGTCACCTAACACCTCTGTAACTATTAATCATAACCACTGATACAGAGGGGAAATAGGTGTGAAAAAAACTACACGACGGCCATATAGGGCGCTATAGAACGAATTCCGCATACTGTACCTGGCATTGGTCAAATGTAACCTTTATTGAAAAATTGAAAAGGCTTCCAGGTATATTTGCATAAACCCCCACACTCTGAAATACACATGGTTGAAACTAAGGTGGATAATCAGCCTGTTCAATGTATAGTCTAAAGCTGGCCTGTCCAACCTGCGGCCCTCCAGGTGTTGTGAAACTACAAGTCCCAGCATGCTTTGCCAGTAGGCAACCAGTTGATAGCTGAAAGGGCATGCTGGGACTTGTAGTTTCACAACATCTGGAGGGCCGCAGGTTGGACAGGCCTGGTCTAAAGGTTAATTAAACCCAGGTCTGTACAATCTAAAACACTCCCACTTTACACCTTGTATTGTTTGCCAATCGATATTGGTTAATAACTTGTGAGTTTCAGCGTGAGTGTTGTCAAGTTTATTCTCAGAGAGGAAAAGTCCATCCTATTGACCAAAAAGGCAAATGGATACATTGGGGTATATTTACTAAACTGTGGGTTTGAAAAAGTGGAGATGTTGCCTATAGCAACCAATCATATTCTAGCTGTCATTTTGTACAATGCACTAAATAAATAACAGCTAGAATCTGATTGGTTGCTATAGGCAACATCTCCACTTTTCCAAACCCGCAGTTTAGTAAATGTAGTCCATTATCTCGATCAACCTCCTCATAATGTCCTCTGCTATTTAAAGTTACAGATACAATTTCTTGTAGGAAGGGCGCCCAATGCATTTGTAAATTATGTTCTGAATTATGAATCTGCAAACACCTTCCCATGTGTTAAGGAATTCCATAGCTCAACCACCCTTACAGAATGGTTGAAAAAGAGGGATAGGCTGCGCTTCCTCCAAATATATGAAGCAGCCAAATGCGAACCTGAGAGTGTGTGGGGGACCCCTAAACTCCCAACAATGTTAGATACGTATAAAAATAGTCAGGTTCTGGGCGCTTGTAAAGGAAAGATATATCAATTTAATATGGATAGGTCCACAATACGCTCCGGCCGGAACGAGACAGCTTAGATGTGTTAAACAATAAACATGCATCAATTGACACTGCCGAAAACAATGATAATGGTAAAAAACACTATAAACTCAGTGTGATTGAAAATATGGTTAGAGTGCACTTGCAAGCTACTAAAATATGAAATGACAATTGATATGAACCGCAAAAAGGGAATGTAAGGAAATATAATGTCCAGAGTTGTAAAATAAAAATGTTGGTGATGATGAAAAATGCAAGCAAAAATGAAATTGGTAGCCGTTACTCACATGAAGCAGGGATGTCTGGCTGTCTATAATGCAGACAGGCACTTAGTAGCGGTCCCAGAGTCTGTGCTGATGAGGTTAGATATAACGTTGATTTCAATGATAAAAAGCACCCAGCAGAATGCCAATTTTTAAAACAAGAATGAGGAAGAAAGTTCTTCTAGTTCCTAAAGGGAAATCCTCTCCTTCTTGTTGAAAGAAAAAATGATCCCGCTCAAATAGCGTGTGCACGCTGCGGGATATCTTCGTGTTGAGATTAAATGTATGGATATCAAAATGCCTCCAATAATAATGGACAGGTACCCAGCAGAATATAGGTGGTGATGATCCAAATGTAGTCCTCCTAATCCCCAACGTAGTCTCTCTCTTTCTCATAAAGTTGAGGCTAAACAGGGGAAGCGGTAGTGCCGCTACGGATGAGCGCATACACGCTACAGGCTGGTCTCCGATGTGGATGTCTGTATATGGTAATGTAAGATGCTAGCATGCTAGTAAGTTGAATAAAACTGAGTTGAGGGACAGTCTCCAACGCGTTTCGCCCGGTGGCAATGGCCAGTGGGCTTCCTCAGGGATAGTAATGTCCAACTGGTCTTCCTAGCCAGTTTTTAAAGAGATCCGGATGTGCCAATCAGCCAAGAGGCAATGGAGTAATTAAGTAATTAGTGAATAAATCTGAGTACTGGTGATTGCACAACAATCCAACAGGCATGATGGAAAAAAACAACCCTTACAGTAAAGAATCCCTCCCTATGCTCCTCTTTTATATTAGGATGGTGTGGTGGCACAATGGCACAGTTATTAGCTTTATTGCCTCACGCGGCCACGGGTTCCATGTTGACACATGGTCATGGGTTTTTATCTGTATGAAGTTTGTATGTTCTCTCCATGTTCGTATGTTTTTTTGGTTTTTTTTCACGGCGCTCCGGTTTGTTCCCACTGTCCAAAAAACGAACTGATAGTTTACCTGGCTTCTGACCAAATTGACCCTAGTTTGTGTGGTGGAGAATTTAGACAGTAAGCTCCAGGGGCGCATTGTCTGATCAAGTAAAGCACCGAGTAAAATGTTGGAGTAATGTAAATAAAGAATAACAGTATTGACAATGAATATATTAATACATCTTAATTAAGTCACCACTAAGGCGCCTTTTTTCCCACAGCAAACAAATGTAGTTTTTCTTCTCTATAATTTAACCCTTCCATTCCCTCTATTATTGAGGTTACCCACCTCTGAACCCTCTCAAGTTCTCCTTTGTCCTCCTTATAGTCAGGGTCTCGCTATTGTATACCATATTCAAGATGTAACTAACTAGTGACTTATACGGTCGTTATACTATCTTTGTGTCACATGCATTTATTACCACTTTTATGTTTCTCAGGATTTTATCTGCCTTTGCAGCTGCTGCCTGACACTGTGTGCTGCTGCTCAGCTGTCAACTAGTATTCCTAAGTTACGATGAGTTTCTAGCCCTGCATATATCCTCATAGTAGTCTACTAATGTAGACCTGGTTATACTACGGTACAATGGACCATATGTTTGGGCACCTCCGAGAACAAACATTGCCAACCCTCTTATGTGATTTGCTTCCTGGACAGTGACTTGAGTAAAAGTTGGAAAGTGTAGCAGTTTTACCCTGGCAGCCAACACAAATATGAAATATACATGTATCTGTCAACTGTATTAGTTGTCTGCCAGGGTATATAGCAGAGTCAGCAGTTTGGAGGCGAAACAGAGAGCCGTTACTTAAAATTTTAGTGCCTGGGGCGAGAAAGAAAGATCCTGCCCCCTCAGCACGCAATTTTAACCAAATGAACCTAAAATATTCATAAACTGCGCCCCCTTCAGCATTGCGCACTGGACAGTCGCCCCTATCGCACAGTCCTAATTACGTCCCTGGCAAACCACTCCCAAATACTATTTGTTACCCACGTATGGCTATCACGTTTCCATGTACTGTACGTGTTCTATAATTGTTGTGTTTTTAACATTTGAGCAATATCCTCAGAGAGTTGACATAGGCAAACAGGAATTACTGCTATCCTCCTATACACCAAAATTACTCACCACATACAAAGGTAAATATTATTGTTTTAGCACACATCAAGATTATCCAACATCCGACATGTCTTACAGTGTATGTCAGACTTATGTCAGACTCTTTCTCTCCAGCTGATCCACAAGTATAAGCATATCCTGCCAGTCTCTGACTACAATGGCACATCTCTTATTTTTGCCTGTTACACCTGCGGTCTATGCTGATTGGCTCACTGTCCGGCCAAGTTCTCTTCCTCAACGATGCCATCTTCACACACTGGGGCTTAGCAAATGCACAGTATTGTTTTTGGGAATTGGTTTTCCTGCATCCGTAAATGACCCCCATGGTGTCCTATTGACAATATTTAGACATGTGAAATAAGAAAATCCAAAAATTCATAAATCTTTTAGTCACAATTATATAAGGCCATATTACGTAGTGCTGTGTAATCCCCATTGGAGCTTACAGTCTAAATTCTCTATAGCACACACATACAGTAGGGTCCAGTTTGTCAGAATCCACATTGTGTCTTTGGGAGCATCCAAAGATAGCTCCAATAATTCCGCAGCGCTGTACAAAGAACTCACTCACATCAGTCCCTGCCCAATTGGAGCTTACAATCTAAATTCCCTAACAGACATAGAGACAGACAGACTAGGGTCAATTTATTAGCAGCCAATTAACCTACAAGTATGTTTTTGGATTGTGGGAGGAAACCGGAGCACCCGGAGGAAACCCACGCAAACACAGGGAGAACATACAAACTCCACACAGATAAGGCCATGGTTGGGAATTGAACTCATGACCCCAGTGCTGTGAGGAAGAAGTACTAACCACTACGCCACCGTGTTGCCCAAATAGATGATATCTTATAACAAACAGCTACTTATAATATTCACAAATATATCGTCGTCCTTTATTTATATAACGCCACCAATTCTGCAGCGCTGTACAGAGAATATTTGTCACTCACATCTATCCTTGCCCCATCGGAGCTTACAGTCTAAATTCTCTAACACATACACATGCTAGTACAGGGTTTCCCAAACCCAGTCCTCAGGGCTCCCCAACAGTGCAGGTTTTCTGGATCACATGTGACATAATTAGGACCACCTGTGGATCTGTTACAATGTGTCAGTCAGTAATGAATACACCTCCAGCAAGGAGATATGGAAAACATGCACTGTTAGGGAGCCCTGAGGACTGGGTTTGGGAAACCCTGCGCTAGTAGGTTAATTTTTGTAAGCAGTCAATAGTCAATGAACCTACTAGTAAGTTTTTGGGAGCAAGCTGGGGCACCTTGAGGAAAAACAGGCAAACAAGGGGGTGTTGTATACAAACTTCCCTTGTAAGACCCTGGTCAGGAGATGAATGTATGAATATATAAATAAATAAATATATAAATATATATATATATATATATATATATATATATTACGACATGACCTTTTCCACCCAGTACACTTCACACTTCATTTACTATTGCAATTATCTGTATGAATTAATTAACTGATATAAAAAAAAACCCACCCTGCTCATTATGTAATTTCAGTCACCGTCCAGGTAGCTGCATTAGTAGATGAAGTGGGAAGCTGGGGAGGGGTGCATCTTGTCTCGGGAGGAAGGGGTTATGTTGGAGGGTCTGCATGATTTGTGGCCAACGTCAAAGTTCACATAACCTGGCGGAACTTAGATGTTTGACATTGTGTTTAATGTTTGCTGCATAACTCCCTGAGTCTAGAGTAAGCACTGTCCCAGTTCTGACAAAGTTCCTGATACTTTTACACATATGGGGCCAGATACATATTTAGACGTAAATCCATTTGCGTAGCGTATCTTGCCTGAAATAGCTCTGTACCTGCTTAGAAACGGGCTTTACTCCATAAAAACACAATTGCACACAAGTCATCGCTGAACACTAATGACACTTACGACTGTCTTCGACTTGAGAGGTGGATCGGGGGGGAGGAAAGTGGCGGACTACCATGGACCACGTACAGTACGGATGCGCAATTGCAGATGTGGCCTATTCAATTCCTGGGTTTCTGGTAAGTACGTTTGTACTCAGCCGTATCATCTGCAGCTACTACAGGGCAGGTGTAAGTGCCGACTGATACTGATAACTGACATAGCATAGACTTTGTTCTAATAACTACACGTATGTGTGCCACTAACTATCACAGAACACGTGTATGCAAGTAAGAGAGACTATAAAAACTCATTGTATGTACAGGACGCATTAAAAGCATCTTGATTTATGTATTTATTTTATGGGCAGTACGGTAGCTTAGTGGTTAGCACTTCTGCCTCACAGCGCTGGGGTCATGAGTTAAATTCCCAACCATGGCCTTATCTGTGTGGAGTTTGTATTTTCTCCCCGTGTTTGCATGAGTTTCCTCCGGGTGCTCCGGTTTCCTCCCACACTCCAAAAACATACTAGTAGGTTAATTGGCTGCTATCAAAATTGGCCCTAGTCTCTCTCTCTCTCTGTCTGTGTCTGTATATTAGGGAATATAGACTGTAAGCTCCAATGGGGCAGGGACTGATGTGAGTGAGTTCTCTGTACAGCGCTGCGGAATCAATGGCGCTATATAGATAAATGGTGATGATGATGTATTTAATGTTAAATAAGTAAATGCAGATTTTAAATCCATATATTTATTATTGATTACACTGTTATGAGTTGTTCATTTAATTTGTAATATAATTCTTATAGTGCACATACTGCAGTCTGTTCTATTAACATACGGCAAGTAACGTTTAGGCAGATTGTATTTACACCCGGATTCAAATAGAAATGTTTCTTGAGATCTGCTTGGATTTGAATACGGTCGAATCTACATTCTAGTTCTCTGCTCTTTTTTAAGAACGCAACTTGCGTGCAGGTCACGTCCGAACATGAATCAGGCCCATAGTTAAAGATATCATCATCGCCATTTATTTATATAGCGCCACTAATTCCGCACTCACATCAGTCCCTGCCCCATTGGGGCTTACAGTCTAAATTCCCTAATATACACACACACACAGACTAGGGTCAATTTGTTAGTAGCCAATTAACCTACCAGTATGTTTTTGGAGTGTGGGAGGAAACTGGAGCACCTGGAGGAAACCTATGCGAACACAGGGAGAACATACAAACTCCACACAGATAAGGCCATGGTCGGGAATCAAACTCATGACCCAGTGCTGTAAGGCAGAAGTGCTAACCACTGAGCCACCGTGCTGTAGTTCTTTTAGGTGATAGAATAAATATTTCACATGATACAATAGGGACATCATGTTACAGGATATTTTTCTATCTATTTACAAAACCCAATAAAAAACCCATAAAGCATGTTTAAAGATTCCCCATGACTAGTAAAGAATACGATGTTCAGAGTACACAGTCCACAGAGTACACTATGTATTCGCCCCGGGCACTGTATTCCAGCCAGAATACATTTTTCATGAGGATAATTCCGTGGCTTTTGTCTCCCTACATTATATATTCTACTGTAATCAATGTGACCCGCGGTTAACCCTTTGTTAGCTGCCAGCTATATTTAACGCATCAACCTTTGATTACATCAGCAGAGTTGACATACAAGTCCCCAGGGCCCTACCCGGAATCACTCAGAATAACAAACTTGCCAAACTCCATAATTCTCCGCCTCTCAGCCTGAGGAATGTGTGACAGGTAAACAGGAGGTGGAAACAAGTATGTATATGTGTGTGTATAAATCTATTTTTAATAACCATTGCTCTCTGCAAGCGAGACTAGAGATCACGGAGAATGGCTACAAGGGGCCCCGTCAGAGAACTGCACGACGGCTGTGTCTGCCAGCTGTGCGGCTCGTACTTTGTGGACCCAGTGACAACAGAGTGTGGGCACAGTTACTGTAGGGTGTGCCTGGTGGCCCACGCCGGAGGGAAGGAGGGCACTAGAGGCCAGCTGATGTGTCCTAGCTGTGGACGGGTCATGGGCTGGAGAGCGGTCACCACTGATGTCCGCCTTGGCGTCACGACGCGCATTGCCCAGAGGCTGGATGTACAGGCTCTGCCACCCAGAAGGAAGAAGTCAGAGGAACAGGTGAGATCTCGTTTCCTTCGTCAATGAGTTACTCACATGCGGCAAAGTATCGTATTACCAGAAAGAAAGCAAACGTTCCCCTGAGACAGAATAGTAACATTTAACTGAACAGTCATTTATGCCAGAATAGATGGTCAATTAGTTATTGTGGAAACACAGCTCTTAGCTCCCTACTGGGTAGGAAACTTACAACAGTAATTATTAAAATTCTAAAATTATCAGGATAATTCAGATGTTATCAACACGATATGTGTATCAAAGTGTAACATATTAGAACTTAGACTTAGAAGTAACGCTGCACTAGCATGTAACCAATGAGAGTATTATGTAAAAGGTTGGAGAAACACTGTGTTTTCATATAACACAACAGAGCAATCCTTTATCAGCATAAAGCTTAAATCACACTGTATCCATGCTTAGAAGATCACATGGTATTCACATGCAACAGAGCAGAACAAAAACTATTCCAAGATTACAGCAATACTTTATCAACATATAACAAATCAGAGTTACAGGGACAGCTCATGTGTAAGATGAGAATAATAGGGTATTGATATGTAACAGATCAGAATCACACTGTATCCATGCTTAGAAGATCACATGGTGTTCACATGTAACAGAGCAGAACTAAAACTATACCCAGATCAGAGTAATACTTTATCAATATATAACAAATCAGAGTTACAGGGACAGCTCATGTGTAAGATGAGAATAACAGGGTATTGATATATGACAGATCAGAATCACACTGTATCCATGCTTAGAAGATCACATGGTATATAGAGCAGAACTAAAACTATACCCAGATCAGAGTAATACTTTATCAATATATAACAAATCAAAGTAACGTGGACAGTTCTTGTGTAAGATGGGAATAATAGGGTATTGATATATAACAGATCAGAATCACACTGTATCCATGCATAGAAGATCACATGGTATTCACATGTAACAGAGCAGAACTAAAACTATATCCAGATCAGAGTAATACTTCATTAATTCACAGGTAACTGAACACAGAATCCACATATAACAGCTCAGCATGACACCTACAAGTACCTTTATTCTACATGTGTATGTAACTGTATCCACCTTTAAGAGATTAAATCAGATTAACACAATATCTACATGTAACATATCGGAGTAACACATACTGACGATTACCTTGTAACATTGTATTTACATGTAATGGGTTAGAGAAATATAGCAGAGACAATTTACAAAATGCAAGTACAAAGCAAATATTTACAATACAATATAATGTCGCATTAGATCCCACAGAAGTATTAGATCTCCATCATGTGTACATGATTTCGTATATTTTGAGCTACTCCTTGGATTGTTTGTTGTCAGACACTAACAATGTTTGTTAATAATTTTTCACGTGTTGATAATGTAACACATAGATTGGCGGTCTCAGTAATTTGTTGTTTGGGACATATGAAAGAAATGAATGTGAGCTTTGGAGTCACACTGGAAATTCAATTGAGAGTACTAAGTATTCTGCTAACCCACATGAAAAACAAGGGATATGTTTTTATTTTATTTCTGGATGTATTATATTATAATATATTTATAAACGTATCTTAATCACTGCACCAAGACACAGTCCTGTGATTGAGGCTTATACAATATTTGCAGCTTCTGCTCTTTAGAAAAAAACTGACCATTTATGTATATATTGTATAATGTTAAACTTATACAATTATGCAGTGACTTTATGCTGCTTTTCTACAGCTTCCCTTCATACACCTTAACATTTTCCACTCCGTTTACCTTCACTGCTTTTCAACTGCTCACCATTCACATTAATTTCTGTTCCTCTGATTCCCTTTCAGACTCTGTACTCTGCTGCTTCCCTTTCCCACTTTGTTTCTCCGCTGCTTCCCTTTCCCACTTTGTTCTCCTCCGCTGCTTCCTTTTCCCACTTTGTTCTCCACTGCTTCCCGTTCCCACTTTGTTCTCCGCCGCTGCTTCCCTTCCACACTCTGTTCTCCTCCGCTGCTTCCCTTCCACACTCTGTTCTCCTCCGCTGCTTCCCTTCCACACTCTGTTCTCCTCCACTGCTTCCTTTCCACACTCTGTTCTCCTCCGCTGCTTCCTTTCCACACTCTGTTCTCCTCCGCTGCTTCCCTTCCACACTCTGTTCTCCTCCGCTGCTTCCCTTTCACACTCTGCTCTCCTCCGCTGATTCCCTTCCACACTCTGTTCTCCGCCGCTGCTTCCGTTTCCCACTTTGTTCTCTGCTGCTGCTCCCTTTTCTCACTTTGTTCTATGCTGCTTCCCGTTCCCACTTTGTTCTCCGCCGCTGTTTTTCTTTCACACTTTGTTCTCCTCCGCTGCTTTCCTTCCACACTCTGTTCTCCTCCGCTGCTTCCCTTCCACACTTTGTTCTCCGCTGCTTCCCTTTCACACTCTGCTTTCCTCCTTTGTTTCCCTTCCACACTCTGTTCTCCTCCGCTGCTTCCATTTCCCATTTTGTTCTCCACCGCTGCTTTCCTTCCACACTCTGTTCTCCTCTGCTGCTTCCCTTTCCCAATTGGTTATCCGCTGCTGCTTTCCTTTCCAACTCTGTTCTCCGCCGCTGCTTCCCTTTCCCACTTTGTTCTCTGTCGCTGCTTTCCTTTCACACTTTGTTTTCCTCCACTGCTTCCCTTCCTCACTATGTTCTCCTCCACTGCTTCCCTTTCACACTCTGTTCTCTTCCACTGCTTCCCTGGTTGTACTGGTGCTCCTACTCTGTATTTAGCAAATAACGGCCTCACTCAAATCATTTTCTGCTCCTCTGCAAACTCTTCCATCTTCCTCCATAAACCTATTCACTTTGTTAAAAATCTAGTTGTAAATTAAGAGACCTAAGCTGAATTTATGCTGCACCTCGACTGTTTGCAAATCTCCAAAGACCCACTGATGTGGGAGCATAACACAATGCTCAGCTATCAGACCTTCAGGAGTACTTACACTACAACTCTCCCTGGAAGCACACAGTTGTCCCAGGCTGACATACACTGAAGGAACACTGCAGACAGTAGTGACTTGCTCACAATTCAATATGAACAACACTCTAAGATGCATCTTCTTGCACAAAGGTAGCAATCTACAATATTAATTGCTGAATATATAAGAGTAGCATAGCATTACCAACAAAGGGAGAATAAAATGAAAATTGAAGCAAGGTTCAATATCCCAAACCGTTATCCCTGTTTACACTGTCTCAGAGTGTCCTATGTTCTACGATGTATCACCAGACTGAGCCCAATGTATCCCTAATGTTTCAAATCTGCTGCACCCCCTAGTGGTGGCTTTAGTTCCAAACTACATAATTCTTATATTTTTTTCATGACATTTTATTAATACATATTTGACATTTGTGAACAATTTCAACAGACTCTTTGATGATGGACAGGTAAATCTGACACTACAACTATACAATATAACTTGACCTGGACCTGATCATAATGCAATAGTATTATAATTATACACATATAAGGTGGTATGCCATACCGCCACTTCTCCTTCTGCTTTCAATGTAAAACTATTACATTCCAATCCCATTCCATTTTTCATACCGCCACTTCTAAATTTCCACTTTGACCACGACTTATACAGCACACACAATAAGAACTGATACTAAGAACTTCATCCACTGATCATAACTAGGGAATTTGTAATGGGCAATTAGTCCATATGAAATACCATGTGCATATTCCAGGAATAAAATGTCAATAGTCCTTGGGAATTGGGCAAAAATATAATTTTTTGTTAACATTCATTATAAATTACTTTTACTTGATATTATATCATCACACAGTGGCTGTATATAATGTATGCCACCATGTTAGCAGTGTGTGTTTGTTTGAACACTCACAAATGAATCTGAGAAGACATGGACAAGTAGAGTTTTGGTAGTACTTCTTCAGTGTTCTATCCTGAAGCAGCATCTATGATTCCGTGTACCTAGACAACTGCCTCTTATGCCTAACCTTTATTCCTGCCCTGGCTAATGTCACCTGTAGCCGATACTCACTGCATACAGAGCAGGATATAACAGGGGCTACTGAGTAATAAGAACAACAGAGGTTCAGAGCATAGACTGGTGTTTTGATGATGTCTGGTATTAGACAGAGAATATTACACAAAGGGACTGATTCATGTACAGACACAACTTGCATTTTAAAAGAAAGCACAGAACGTGTGCGCAGTTCTGACCGTATTCAAATCCAAACATATCTCACGTTTCCATTCGAATTTGGGTGTAAGTGCACCCTGCCTAAACGTTACTGTATTTAGATAGAGCAGGCTGCTGTATACACACAAGCTGTACACTAAAAGGTCACATCACAACACATAAAAAAATGTAAGTTATAAAATAAATGAACAAGTCTTAATAGTATAATTATTAATAATATGAATTTTAAATATAAATATATATAAGATGCTTTTAATGCGCACTGTACATACAATGCATTTATATAGTCAGTCTTCCTTGCATACACATGTTCTGTGATAGTTAGTGACACGCATACGTCATACATGCCAACTCTCCCGGAATGTCTGGGAGACTCCCGAATTCTGGGTAGGTCTCCTGGAATCCCGGGAGAGCTGGCGATTCTCCCGCATCTGCCCACTTCACTAAATTAGAGCCGGCATGAATGAGCGGAGGGGGCAGCGCTTCGCGAATCGTCATTTTGGCCTAGCCCCCAGTGATGTAATGCTTGTTTGGTGTCTTTTTATCACTGTAAACTATGCAGGCAGCCAACACCTAGTTAATAAAGATGGGTAAGGGGAAGGGGCACTTTTAAAAAATGTACAATACACAAGTGAATAATAATATCTTTAGAAATAGAGTTCTAGGGGTATAATTACTAAACTGCCGGTTTGAAAAGTGGTGATGTTGCCTATAGCAACCAATCAGATTCTAAGTTATCATTTATTTAGTGCATTCTACAAAATGACAGCTAGAATCTGATTGGTTGCTATAGGCAACATCTTCACTTTTTTAAACCCCCAGTTTAGTAAATATACCCCTGGTGTCATTTTCTATTATCGGTTTCTTCAGTGTTCATTAGGAAAACTTGTGTATGATAAGGAATACTGCACTCCCTACCCAGCATACAGCCTCATGCTTTTATATGGCTACCGAACTCCTCAGTGTCTTCTCATGTCCGTAATAATAATACAGTAAGGAGTGCGCTATTCCTCATATAACATGAGGGCATATGCCCAAGAGCGACTTTCTGCTTATCAGAGTCAGCACCACCAATTACTTTGCTAGAAGCTAATGTCATTTTTCTGAAAGCCCAAATGGGGCTCCAGGACACATGCTCCAGCCCCCGTCTATGTTCAGAACGGCATAGCGGGGGCCTGAGAAACAGTAAGTAGGTTGTCTAACCCCAAATAAAAATATTTTGGGCCTGGCCCCTGACATTATACACAAACATTTTATTCTATCCAAGACTGAGATTTACAGACTGATGTTTGACCTAAACACACTTCCCTCCCGAATCCCAGTCCTCTCTCATCCCCCTCTTGTCCTCCAAGCCCTCAGCTGCCCCATCCACATCCCAGATAACTTTATCATCATTTATTTATATAGCGCCACTAATTCCGCAGCGCTGTACAGAGAACTCATTCACATCAGTCCCTGCCCCATTGGAGCTTATAGTCTTAATTCCCTAATTAACACACTCACACAGAGAGAAATGACTAGGGTAATTTTTGATAGCAGCTAATTAACCTACCAGTATGTTTTTGGAGTGTGGGAGGAAACTAGAGCACCCGGAGGAAACCCACGCAAACACAGGGAGAGCATACAAACTCCACATAGAAAAGGCCATGGTTGGGAATTGAACCAGTGCTAACCACAAGGCCACTGTGCTGCCCTAACTTTATTCCCCATTCCGCTGCCTATACTGTTTGTGATGAATTATGCTCAAACACTGATTGGCTGACACGCAGCCAATTAACCCCACAGTATGCAATAAAATATATTCTACTTATTATAATACATAGAATAATATTCTCTTTATCTGTCCTAGGAAATCCAGTGAGAAGATCAGAGGATCTCTGCAGTGCCGCAGGCCCAGAGTATTGTCTTCTCCTGATCCCTACTCCTGTTTGATAACCTGCCCAGCATCGTCTCTCTGCTGATATACAGAATAACACTGAATCTACTGATATTTATGTCTATGTATTTATGTGAATGTAACTGGACAATTTTATATTAAAATGTTTATAAAGACATTTCTAGGTAATAACCATTTTATATACTGATACTAAGTATCTGTGTGCCGATATTAAACAAATTATACACCAGTTGTGTCCTGTGCTATATATACAGTATGTTATTATATATATATATATGTTTTACCAGAAATAAGATAACTTGTCACGTTTTACATAATACTTGCTTTGAAGATTGCTTAGTGCCCAATATAAATGTACGTAATGTACGCTGCCTTCAGGGGAGGACTGGCAAATTTTAGCCTGGGGGGCAGCCCAGTCTGCCCCTGGCTGCATTCCTTCAGCCTCCCTGATTCACAAGTCATCGCAGGGTAGGTGAGCTGTGACACCAGGGGGTATATTTACTAAGCTGCGGGTTTGAAAAAGTGGAGATGTTGCCTATAGCAACCAAACAGATTCTAGCTGTCAGTTTGTAGAATGTGCTAAATAAATGATAACTAGAATCTGATTGGTTGCTATAAGCAACATCTCTACTTCTTCAAACCTGCAGTTTAGTAAATCTAGTCCCAGGAGTGAGGATACAACAATATGCGGGATGAATCTTAAGTGGATTCCGAATATATGCATATAGAGTGCAGTGAGGAAACAGAAAACCTGTGATATTGACATTACACCTATATAGTGCACCAGGCATTTTATAAAACGAGTATTATCTAAAATGTGAGATTTGCACATTTTTTTAAATCTGTTTTAATTAACATGTTTACCAGATAGCGCAAAAACCCCAATCAAGGAAAGCAAAAAAGAACATATAAAAAAAAGACAGAATAAACAAATTAGACAGAAAAGAATTCACAACAAAACATCTTCTTGTCTACGCTCTTAACAGAAGAAGGGGGGGGGGGGGTGAGAAACAAGGAAGGAACGGAGTAAGATCCCAGTTACTACATAACATAAATTAACACCCCGCAGGCATTAGACTCTTTTTAAAGAGGAAATAATCCCATAGTTATTCTACAGAATTCATAAACCAGAGCAACATTTTTTGGGGGTACATCAGAGGGGAAGGCTTGCAATACACCAGGGTGAAAGTCTTGGCATTCCAAACCCACTAGACTGAAGGTCTTCCATACACTAGCCACCAGATTCTAGGTCCCACCATACACTAGCCACCAGAGTTTAGGTTCCCCCCCCCCCCCCCATGCACTAGCCACCTGAGGGAACTCCATCCACATGCTAGCTACCAAATTCTAGGTCCACTAGGATATAGGGCCTACTTTACGCAAGATTGGAAGTCCAGCTATGTACTAAACACCAAAGTAAAAAGTTCTGCCAAACACCAGCCTACCAATTGGTATATGACCTATCATACACTAGCCTCCAGATTGAAGGTCTGCTTTAAACACTATAAACCAGATTGAGGTCTGTTTTGTATACTATCCACCAGAATAGGCGTTACTTTGTATAATACCCACCAGCGAAGGGAGTAATCACTAGACTCAGGACTAGGTCAAACTTAAGACCTGCTTAGCAAGTTGTAGGGAGCCCCAAGATTTCTGATGGCACCCTTGCTTGTATCCACGACAGAATTGTGATTCTCAAAAAGATAGGAAGAGTTTACTATCCATAAAACACCTATGAGGTGTTTGTACAATATGTTACTGTGGTGTGTGGCTTATTATGTAAGTAGTATGTCTGCATAAACCAGCAGCTCTAAGCCCACCCAGCCACTTTAGTTTATATAAGCACAGTACTCACTGGGAGCTACCTGAAATTACGAACCCTTGTCCCTGCTACCTCTCCAATCTCAGCATGACAGTAATCTGACCTGCTTGAATCGCTCCTGATACGGATACAGGTATCCAGGCCCCAATCCTACAGCTTTCCCAAGATCTGGTGAGTGCTGGCGCTTGACGTACTTGAATCTAAGAGAGATAATCTTGCAGACTCTTAGAGCACTCTAGACCGAGAACTGCACAACTTTAAAGTGGCTCAAATCCAATTAGCTGAGACTTGCAAAGACCTTGACAATAGATCCCAGCGCTGTAATTTAAGATTTCATACAGTCACTAAATCTGTTGACAATTTGCATTCCTTTTTGTCAAATTTTTTTACTACTAAACTGTCTGACCTACCCCTAAGTGATGAATACTTGGACTGCACATATAGAGCACTTAAAGCCAGACACAAAAGCCTCAACGCTTCCCTTAAATGTCATAGGGTTCTCTGACAATACACCTGGCTCCAAGCCAAGAACATCATCCTACAGGATATACCAGATAACTCACCAAAATATTGGGATCACAGATATCCAATAAAATGTCATGTTATGAACCCCAAAAAAAATTGAAGTCACATACTGAAAGACCCTGGGCCTGATTCATTAAGGATATTTACTTGAGAAACTTCTTATTTCAGTCTCCTGGACAAAACCATGTTACAATGCAAGGGGTACAAAGTAGCATTCTGTTTTGCACATAAGTTAAATACTGACTGTTTTTTCATGTTGCACACAAATACTTGATAGCTTATTTGTACAATGAAATTTAAAGTTGATATTTGTGTTCTACATAAAAAAACAGACAGTATTTAACTTATGTGCAAAACAAAATACTAATTTGCACCCCTTGCATTGTAACATGGTTTTGTCCAGGAGACTGAAATAAGAAGTTTCTCAAGTTAAGATCCTTAATGAATCAGACCCCCTATTTGTTGTAATATCTATGATTCAATGAGGCAGATTCAATTCATCACACGGTCCTGTTGGAGCCTCCCGTGATGTGCTCATGCGTGTATTACTGAATTTACTTTCGACACGGAAATGTGCGCATAGGCACATCACGAGAGGCTCCAATGGAACTTCACACTGGATTGAATCTCCGCCAACCTCTCTATTCAATGTAGACTTGAAACTATACAGAAACATTTTTGCCAATAGACCTGGCCCTCTCCTCAACCGATTGATTCCTCTGGGGCTTCAACCACCATAAAGATGCCACAGACAATATTAGACGAACAATTGATTACTGGATTCTGAAAATAAATTTGACAGAGTAAATTGGAAATATAAGTGGCCAAAGCATTTTGGCCACCCTTCTTTATTTATCACACAGCCTCCATGACTTGTACATAGCCCCTTCAGCCAACGTGAGATTGCTGGCATATTTTTTCTCCTAACGGCAGACAAAAAGGACGCTCGCTGACTCCTCTGCTTTGTGGACAGTAACCCTTACATGCACCATATGGTCATCACAGGACATACAAGGGATATGGGCGAGC
Source organism: Mixophyes fleayi (assembly GCF_038048845.1). NCBI lineage: Eukaryota > Metazoa > Chordata > Amphibia > Anura > Limnodynastidae > Mixophyes > Mixophyes fleayi. Next base: position 16,912,173 of record NC_134410.1, read on the forward strand.
AGGAGATGGAGAAACAAAGAATATGTTTATTTGCAGATGACATTCTGTTATCCCTCACCTGCTCTGGAACATCCCTTCTCCATCCACTTAAAATACTGAAATCCTTTAGCTCCATCTCCAACGTTAAAATCAATGACAGCAAAAGAATTGACCTAAACTTAACTATGGAGACTTTCCTAGTCTTTACTGCTCTATTTCTTGCAGCGAACTGTTCATGCCTTGCAATATTTAAATGTATTAATTCCAAGTGACCTCTAGATCATATACAGTATTAAACAATAGTCCCAGGATATTCTTGTTGTTGGGGTGCATTCACGCGGCTCCCAAAATTCTCTAACTATTTAGAACACTCCCAATCCCACTTTGAGAAGAAGATGTAAAATAAACCTCTAATCAGCGATCAGTACATTTATCTGAACAGCACTTATTCAATATAAAGTAGCAATCTGATGGTAGTATATACCCACTGGCTCAAACTTATATACCATGCAGCTTCTCCCCTTTGTTATAGTCAATGTGGCCGTGAGATTACATATCTACATGTTTGGTGGTATCGTCCCCGCCTCAGATGTCCTCCCAATGTGTAAACTGCCATACCCTTCCATCACTTCATTTACCTAAAGAATCCAACCAATTATTATTATTACCATTTATTTATATAGCGCCACTAATTCCGCAGCGCTGTAAAGAGAAATCCTCACATCAGTCCCTGCCCCATTGGGGCTTACAGTCTAAATTCCCTAACATACACACACAGACAGACAGACACACAGACTAGGGTCAATTTGTTAGCAGCCAATTAACCTACCAGTATGTTTTTGGAGTGTGGGAGGAAACCAGAGCACCCGGAGGAAACCCACGCAAACACGGGGGAACAAACAAACTCCTCACAGATAAGGCCATGGTCGGGAATTGAACTCATGACCCCAGTGATGTAAGGCAGAAGTGCTAACCACTTAGCCACCGTGCTGCCCATGCTACCAATAAATATATTTAATTTGTGTAGCCAGAAGATGCTGGATACCTAGAAGACCATCTCACATTCCCAGAGGTGGAGGTCTCCATCAGTAACATGGCTTCTATGGAAACAATCACTTTATTTATTTGTATCTTGATGTATCTATGTCTCCTAATAATACACAACAGTATGAACAGATCAGCTATGCACGTTGGATACATTTGTATTCAGAGAATCCAGAGAATAGTTTTGCATTATATCCAAGGGCAGCTAAGATACACAATTCCGCCTCGATGATATAAAGGTTATAGTGAAAAACACACAAGGAAACCCAAATAGTAAGGTTTTGTAATGAGTAAATGTTACAACAGGGCATTTAGGATGGAATTCAATTGTCGGCGATGTGGCGTGTGGACATTGCGCAATGAACATTGCTGGCAATTATGGTACAAATCTCCGCTCAGTGCTACTCGCACTTTTATGGAATGCGAAGAAAAACAGGCAGAGAATTCTGTTGAATCTCTGCCGCAAAGTGTCTCAACAACGTTCCAGAGAAATCCCCCCTTAAAGACAAATATATGAAGTCATCCAAAGGTGGAGAACCTCTACTGTTTCCATGACAACAGTCTTATCTCATTAAACATACCAAACCATGAGAATTATTGTGGTGAACCGAATACATACTGAGCTGCTGTGGTAACCAGTTACCATGGTAACCAGGGTCCAGATACCTGGGCTGGTCGCTGGTCTATGCTGATTATTTCCTAGTAAACAGATCACTTCTGACTACTAAGGAATGATACAAAAAAAACATATCCTACAATGTACTATTAGATATAAAGACAAATGCAAATGACAGTAACAAGCTGCTGAGAGAAGCATTGTATCACCATCATCATCATTTATTTATAAATCGCCACTAATGCTGCAGCGCTGCACAGAGAACTCACTCACATCAGTCCCTGCCCCATTGGAGCTTACAGTCTAAATTACCTAATATAGACACACACTCACACACAGACAGACAGAGAGGGAGAGACTAGGGTCAATTTTTGATAGCAGCCAATTAACCTACCAGCATGTTTTTGGAGTGTGGGAGGAAACCCACGCAAACACAGGGAGAACATACAAACTCCACACATAAAGGCCATGGTTGGGAATTGAACTCATGACCCCAGTGCTGTGAGGCATAAGTGCTAACCACTAGGCCACTGTGCTGCCCTATTGTATGAACACACATAAGCTTTGAGGCGGAAGGGTCTATATACAGACGCCTGTTTTGCACTGATCTGAGGTGTGTTTATCTGCATGAAAATGCATCTAGAACCCACCTCAACATAGAGAATATTGCTGCTTATGCAGGAAAGCAGGTCTGTACACACTAGCATTCAGTGCTACCACTGATTGACAGATTAACTTGCAGAATTGTACATAATCATCATCACCAGTTATTTATATAGCTCTATTAATTAATTAAGCAGCGCTATACAGAGATTTCATTAACATCAGTCCCTGCCCCATTGGAGCTTACAGTCTAAATTCCGAGAGAGAGAGAGACACTATGGTCACTTTGATCATACATGCCAACTGTTAAAGAAGACATGTGACATGAGGTAGGAGGAGGGCGGGGTGACATTGTCGCGTCACCATAGCCACGCCCCCAATATAAAAAAGCCGAAATTCACGGCATTGAATGGAGGGGGCGGAGCTTATTGAGACCCGTCCCCTCCATTCACTGCCGTGAATTTCGGCAAATGCGGGAGCTTTGCCTACTCCTCCGGGAGTTTGTGAGGACTCCCCAAAATTCGGGAGCCTCCCGGGAATTCCGGGAGAGTAGGCAAGTATGACTGCGATAGCAACCGATTAACCTACCAGTATGTTTTTGGAGTGTGGGAGGAAACCGGAGCACCCAGAGGAAACCCAAGTAAACACGGGGAGTACATACAAACTCCTCACAGATAAGGCCGTGGTCAGGAATCAAACTCATGACTCCAGTGCTGTGAGGCAGAAGTGCTAACCACTAAGCCACCGTGCTGCAATCTTTTGTCCTGTGCTGATCTGTCAGTCGGCACTGGTTCTGAAAGTGTATAGAGCTGCTGATCTGCATAGGAAGCAACGTGCCATATATTGAGGAGCGGCTGTACTTGCATGTTGATGTGACTAAATGACCCTAAGATTGAGCCGAGACCTCTCCTGTGTGTAAGAACTCTGGAGGTGGACTGTTGTACAGACTGTTGTGACACATTCTTGTTCACTCTCCCGGAATGTTGGGGAGAATCCTGAATTCTTTCTGTAGTTCTCCCATCTCCTAGGACAGCAGGCCATCCTAGTGAAGTGGGCAGGACAGAGATGCGATTCATGGCAGATGGCTGCATTTTGGTCCCAGTGATGTGGTTGTGGCATTGCAGGGGGTCAGGCCAAAATTATATGAATCACGGCAACAAACCACGCCCCCTACGCTTGTCACTTGTAGAGGAGTAAAGTTGTCAGGTGTGTTGTAACATAATTGTAACAAGATAAACATTAGCAGTCGGTCATATTCTATTGCAATCAAAAGGGAATAAAAAGGTGTGAATAGACACATGAAATCTCCAGATTACAAGTGGGTAGGTTAGAAAGTATTTGTAGACTTTTTGTGCCAAACTGTGTACCCCCTCCCACACATGTCTATCTACCATAGGCATGTGTGGGTGGGTGTAAAGTGACTTGTGGCCCCTCTGCTTCCAGATTCACATATCTAGTGGTGGATTACAGTATTAAAGTGGTTAACACAGAATTAGAGGGGTCGTGTATTCAATATATTCAGTTAAAGTTTATTTTAAAATTGTGTGCGCCTGTTTACTTATATTTACTCTTGTGGTGTAATGGACACTTGGGGCTAGATTTACTAAGCTGCGGGTTTGAAAAAGTGGGGATGTTGCCTATAGCAACCAATCAGATTCTAGCTTTCATTTATTCAGTACCTTCTACAAAATGACAGCTAGAACCTGATTGGTTGCTATAGGAAACATCCCCACTTTTTCAAACCCGCAGCTTAGTAAATATAGTAATTAGTTTTGGAGAGAAGTGCGCTCTGGCTGCTGTCTCCTCGGTCTCACACTCTCTCTCTCTCTGTTGGTCCTCTAGTGCCAACTGATGATTGATGACATCAGCATCCTGCTGCTTTATGACTCTATGACCCTAACTGCATTCTATAACTGTTACAACTGCTGCAGCCATTACACCTGTGTCCACCTGCATCACTGCTGTTGTTCCTGTTCTCAAATAAACCAGCAACTTGGTTAAGTTTATCGCTGTGTGGACTACCATCCCTATCCTACACTGCTGACACCTTACAGACACGAAAATCTTCTGCCAATTCTTAGGACCGTGTGTCCAGCATACTGGGGGTACTGATGTGGCAACGCTCCCACTGAAGGAGTCACAATTTTGTTCACTACCCTAATCTATACTTGCCCACTCTCCCAGAATGTCTGGGAGACTCCCGAATTCCAGGTAGGTCACCCAGGCTCCCGGGAGAGCAGGACATTCACCCGCATCTGCCCACCTTCTAGTGAAGTGAAGTGAATTGCGTCATTTTGGCTGCAACCCCGCCCCCTCTATCCTCCATCTTCACCTCCCCTCTGGGATCTTCTGGAGAGAAATAGTAAAAGTTGTTAAGTATGCCCTAAACATAAGGGAGTTGGTAGACAAGACGTAATGTTTTTTGCAGTGTGTTGACCAATCTGGGTCCCTTAGCAGCTGCTTGAGCTGCCACAACGGTAGTAACATTACTGATAATAAATATCTACAGTATACACAATACTGGTCTGTGATGACATTGAGGATGTACATTGGAACATACTGCTCAGCATTTGTAAATATTCTGGGAGCTTCGATACCTCAGGAATTAGCCGGTTACACTTCCTGCTCACCAACATTTTTTCTTCTAACCTGACAAACAGCTGCAGGAATGAAAACAATTTGTAATGTATTACGCAATGAAGGGATCACACAGTACGACACAGTAATGTACAAAGTTGGTAACACACATGTCACTGCACACTGCAATAAAAATATCTACACGATGGGAAGGGAAGAGTGTTAATTACTGCATTGTTCTCTGGTCCAAATACACAAACATGTCAGGTACATAAAATCAGGCTTAAAGAGCCAATATACATAACAGATCTCTTTTACAAAGCTCAAAGGTGCACAGCACAAATTGCCTTGGTTTTACATTGGTGCACCCAGGTGGCTCGCACAGCGTACATCAGTGTACACCCTTACTCTCTACTGTCATGAGACAGACTAGAAATGGGCGTAGATTTACATACAAGCGGCAACTGATACGATATCAAAAATGAATTACCTCATAATTGCCAACATTTTAGATTTGGCTTCCGTGAGCTGCCAGGGGAAGGTGGGCGTGAAGGGGGCGGGGCTCCAAAAATCGTGTCAATTTGCCCCTGTGACGTAATGACGCAAAACGCGTCAGTTTGCAGGGGGGGTGGGGCCAAACGCTGCGATACCCAGTGAATCGCGGCGTTTGAGCCGAGTTCTGCCAATCTCTAGGAAGTGGGCAGATCAGGGAGATTGCCACACTCTCCCGGGAGTCCGGGAGACTCTCGCGAAATGCAGGAGTCTCCCGGACAATTTGGGAGAGTTGGCAAGTATGAATTACCTCAGAAATTAAATCCTTGAATTTGTCTCAAAGATAGTGTAATAGAAAAAGATTTGGCTAAAGACAGAGAACTGAGTGTTGCAGTAAATGGTGTAAGCTTATAGGAAGGGCTGGTAACCAGTCAGTAAATCAGTTCTCAGTCCTGGGACCTGTTTAGTTTCATGTATTCTATAGTGATATTGTGATCTGCAGGAGACTGTGTGTCTTGTTGCAGATAAAAAAAAAACATTTGTCACATGGTTGACGTCTCAAAAGGGATAAATAAAACACATAGTCATTAAGAGGAAATAGAGGAATGGACTATAGTGTAGAATCTTACATCTAATACATCAAAATGTAAAAAAAAATACGAGTGGGGAGCACAAGTCAGAAAGCAGAATACAGGACGAGTGGTGCTGTAATGTCACCAACAGCACAGGAAAGAATCATAATTTCAGATGATACGAGCAGTGTAGAGAAGCTGTAGATAAAGCCAGTGGAATAACTAGTTGTATAGGTAGAGGGATGGCCAAGTAGGGGTGTATACTGTGATACGCCATACCGCCACGTCTCCTACTGCATTCATTGTAACATTCCATTCACTTAAATTCCATTACATTTTTCAGATGATGATGATGATTAGTAGCTGGAAGAAGATTATATTGACACTTTATAGGTCACTAGTTGGATCTCAGATCTAGTACTGCGCACAGTTCTGGAGACCCTGTCTGAAAATAGACATATTTCTACCTGTTTAATCACCAACATGCTCTATTTTCTGGCTTAATAAAACTATCAGGCAATCAGCATAAATTCACAGTTCCAGAGCCAATAAGTTTTTGCACCTTCAGTTTAAGCATATTATTGCCTCCTTCACAAGACCACTTTTCACCAACAACTTGATCCCACTTGAGTCATGTTGCTATCACAGATCCATACTAAAGGTTATGATCTCTGCTCTCTTTGACCCTTTGTTATGCTCAAGACACCTCCCTATCCTAGGATTTCAGCTTCAATGTTAGGTAGACCTGCCCAGGTCCCCGGAGGAGACTCTTGGTCCACTATAAGAGAAAGAGCTTCTGGTCTCTTCCAGGTTACATAAAAAGTATAGCTCTCACCCTTGGGTAGGGGCATGATTTCCTCTATCTACAGCTTAATTCTCAATGTACTTTTACCACCTGGCGGTAGGCATAAGAGGGAGTGGGAGAGGGATCTGGGCCCCCCCCCCAGAGGAGGATTGTTGGGAAATCATAAGGGATCAAGTTGCCACCAGCTCTATTTCCACTTTGGTGAAGGAGAACGCATATAAAGTATACTTTAGGTGGTACTATAAACCTGACAAACTAACTAAAATGTTCCCCTCTAGTTCTCCATTATGTTGGCGAGGTTGTGGCCAGACGGGCTCCTTTATACATATCTGGTGGTCCTGCCCTAAAATATCCTCCTTTTGGGACCGAGTTAGGACCCTCCTCTCCTCCCTCCTTCCATGCCCTGTCCGGAAAGACCCATGGTCTTTTCTTCTCTGTTACCCTTTGATTGAGGATGATAGACAGTCTGCGAAATTGGCCTCACATGTCCTGGCTGCGGCGCGTTGCCTAGTAGCTAAGTCTTGGAAACAAGCTGAACCCCCCACTATGGCAGCCCTGCGATCCTATATCTGGTTTATTGCCCGGATGGAACGGATTACATACCACCTGCATGATAAGGATGATAAATTTCACCAGGTTTGGGCTCCTTGGCTTTACTTATAACCCCTTACCGCCTGTACCATCTCCTTCCTCCTAAAAAGACTCCCTAGGTTCATAGGTGACCTGACTCTTGATGGTGTTTCCCTTCCCAGAGAATCTAAGCAGTAATCCCCTCGAAAACCTCTATTGCCCCTCTTCTATTTATTTGTTCCTCCTCTTAAAAAGGAAAGATAGGGGTAAGGAACTGTGTGGACAATTGGGAAGTATGTTCTTTTATTTTTTTTCAGTCTCGGTGGCGACCAGTGCCCCCCCCCCTTCCTCCCCCTCCCCCCCCCCCCACACACATTATATTGTTATAAAATTTTATAGTTCCTTGAGTATTCTGGATAACAATTGTATACTTACCTGTCTGGCTTTTGACAATCTCTGGCTATTTTATATATTTGCTACTCAAACATTTTCAGCTTCTTTGACTTATGCCCATCACATGTACTGTTCTCTGTTTTTGTCTCTTGCCCTGTAAGTGTACTAATTGTTGATTCTTATCTGTACATGATTGCTATTTTTCAAAATAAATAGTTAAAAAAAAGTATAGCTCTGTTATCCCTCAATGCTGGAGGGGTTGCGGTGGTATAGGGTACCTTCCTCCATATATAGTGGACCTGCCCTAAAATTATTGCTGGGATGGAATCTCAGATATTCTAAGTAAGGTGACCATTAGGATCCCCTGGTCCTTTCCCCAGAGCCTCCCAATCGACGGCCTGGACAAACATGAAGATCACCTAGTAGTTCAGATTATTATTGTAGCCAGGTGCCCGATGGCCACTCATTGGAAGTGCCCAGATTCTCTCCTCTTGTCTAAGTTAAGTTTGGCACCTTCTGCAAGTTAACAAATCACAGCCAACCATAACAATCATCATAATCATCATAATAATAATAATAATAATAATAATAATAGTCCCACAAATACTCTGAAACATGTTCCCTATGGTAAGTTTTTAGTATATCCCTTCCCAGATCAAGTTAGATCTTAGAACTATGAATAAAATATATATATATATATATATATATATATATATATATTAAACTTATTGTCAATTGAAAAAAAATGCTTTATTGAACTAATAAATCATATGTCATTCATTTTTTCCCGTTATCACAATCCTGAAAATAAGAATTGGGGTGGTCCTTGTTCCCCATGGTGAAGATATTGCTGGCTGAACACCTCAAAACTTATCCCATGCGAGGCCCTTTGATAAATAGCCCTATCACTGGCGAAAACACCCTGCACAGGTAAATAATAAATGGTTGTTACAATTATAACCAGTTAGCATTGTTTTAACCTTAATAAACCACCATTTGTTTTCAAACTATTGCACTCCTACAAATCGTTGAACATATATAAGGTACATTAATCCATAAATATTGGGGTATAATAGCAAGCACTGGAATATATTTTACTTACATACTTGCTGTCTTCTTCCTCTCCGGCTCGTAGCTGCAGGCTCCAGAGGCACCTCTGTCTTCTTGCCCTGTCAGTGCGGGCATGGCGCGCCCTGCACTGCTTAGCGTGGTCAGGTCACGTGAGATTACAGTCTCTCGTGACCTCCTCACTAAGCACTGACAGCGATCGCCGGCAGTATGAAAAAATAATATATATATATATATATATATATATATATATATATATATAATGCTGCCGGCAGATCTTTCTTAGGGGCCCCCCAGCTGCCCGAAGCCCCTGGGCTATAGCCCATAAAGCCCTGCGGTTAATCCGACCCTGACTAACATAGAAGGCCATCAACAAAATTGCACCAACATACAGCTGCTCAATTGTCTTAAAATATCTCCCAACTACACAAGATCTGTGTCTCTCTTCCACTCTCATCACATCCTCCCATTCTGGGTTAAAGGACTTTTTTCGGGCTGCACACACTATGTGGAATTTCCTCCCTTGCACAATAAGACTTTCCTCTAGTCTTCAAGCGTCCTCAGAAAACCCACCTCTTCAGGCAAGCTTATAATATTCCTCAACCACCCTCTTAATCTCCCTAGATTACAATATTACCACCCTCTACACAGTTAACACAAGACAACAACCCTGTGACCAACACTGCTGTGTGACTGGATCATATAGCCCACTAGGTACTTTTTACCTTTGCATTCTAGCTAGACCAATATGCAATAAGTAGCACTTACCCTCATCAACTCCCATTGTCCCATAGATTGTAAACTTATGAGCAGGACCTTCTTACCTCTCTGTCTGTATTAGCCAATATTGTTTTATTACTGTGTTGGTTCCCAATTGTAAAGCGCTACGGAATTTGCTGGCGCTATATAAATTTTGATGATGTTGATGAATTCTGGCCATGTAAGAAGCATGTTTACATTCTTAGTTCTACTACAAAATCTTTCTCTTTTATAAGAAGTCAAACAATGACATGTGTTTAGCCCTGTTTACAGCCATCACACAAAAAGAATACATAAGATGCGGATCTTTTAAGTAAGGACGAACCTACATGTAGTGTAAACAATCTAAAGTAACTAGATCACATTCCTGAAGGTTGCACCAAGATTTGCAGTTAGTTAACCTAGGCGCTAGATGGCGCTGTGCACGGCGTCCAGGACTCTATGGTCTGTCACCCATGTTTGTGAGGGTGGGGGATAGGGTGGAGCAGTAACTGGAAGACAACACAGGAGGAAGATAACGAGAAAAATACTGTTAGCAACATTGGCTACAAATATATTGCTCAAAAGGTCGATTTATACAGCATAAAGGGGGTAACTCATACCAAGGTGCAGTATTTAATATTCACATTGGGCTGCATAAGCTTATATCTCTATATTTATATGGGGGGTGTATAAAGCATAAATACATATGTGCCTCTACACTGTAATTTATGCATGCAGTGTCTGCCTAGGTGTGTTGCTGGGTGTGTGTTATCTATATTGGGTGTCTGATTACTTCTGAGTATATGCATCAGCATTATCCAATCACATGTTACAAAAAATGTGTGTATGTATATATATATATATATATATATATATATATATATATATATATATATATATATATGCAGCCCCTTTGGATTTAGCACAATATAATTAATTCTATGTGCCTTTATCTCACTGACGTGTTGACTGCCAACTGTGTAATGCAGGACACCAATGTCAAATGCGGGCTGGATGCTATGCAGCACTGCAGACATGAATCACTTGCATTCAATTAGAGTTATGCTGCTTGCAGATTGTATATTTTATGTACTTGCATGTGTTCGATGTTAGCGCTACGGAATTTGCTGGCGCTATATAAATAAATGATGTTGATGATGTTAAATGCATGTGGCATACGTGACCCGTTCTAACTGTATGTATTGTGAAACATCCTGTTGCACGGATTGACTCATTACAGTGATTACTGGTTATATTATATCATCCGTTTGTATTCATGTCTGTTAAGAAATGTACCCAGCAGGGAAGGGATTAGAAATACCATAAATATTGAAGTTAGAGAATGTTGGTTTACCACCGAAAAATGTCGCCATTCACTGTGTGTAGTTGACAGGTGGTTATATTACTGCTGTCACCTAATGTGTGGCAATATGGAATAGTTCTCTTTTCCATATTGCCACCCATTATAACAACATGAAATCCAACTGTTCCATCCATTCATTGACTAATTGCAGTGATTGAGGAAATTTGCATCTGATCTTTACGTATTTGCCTTGTCTATAGACTCCCTTCCACTTGTTGTTTACTAATGAGTGTAGTGAGCATTATAGTATGTAAACACTCCACCTGTGTCTCGCTGGATAAAATCACTCTTCTCCAGCTTTCCTTCTGAATGCAGTGAGAGTGGATGTATGAAAACACCCAATAACTTCATTATACAGCTAGCTGCATGACAGTGCTCTCCATCCTCTTGTCTAATGAATGTGATTAGAGTGGCTGCAGGATAACATTATTATCCTCTTCCATACACACTGATTTGTATTTAGGGAAGATGGCATTTGTAAAACAACTGTCTGCTCCTATATTGACTATAGTATGTTCTGCACACCGCATAATAGAATGTTACACTGCATGTATAGTGTGTGTGTGTGTGTGCGGACTCATCCTAATAAACCATATTACACTGCTCCGTATGTCCATCCACAGCTGTTGTCTGCCAGCTTTGTGTGTTTTCTTCACAGCCTGAGTCCTCATGAATGTATAATGTCCATGTATAATCACTGGTGTGTCAGAGGAACCACCAATCGGCAGCCTGATATATAGACAGATTGAATTCTTTATCTACCCTGGGACTAGCACACTTCACCTTACATGACCTGAACATCCTGTCTAATCATTTAGTGATTGGGTGTGTATACATTATATCTATGAGAGATCATTTAATACCGATTAGCGATTGGGCCAACATTGCAGCGTATAGAATACTTAAACACCAAGTTCCCCAAGCATGGTGCCTCAAGGACACGTGTGTGCATGTGTGTCCAGGTTCTTCATCATCATCAACATTTATTTATACAGCGCCAGCAAATTCCGTAGCGCTTTACAATTGGGAACAAACATTAATAAGACAATACTGGGTAATACATACAGAGAGGTAAGAGAACCCTGCTCGCAAGCCTACAATATATAGGTTGAACAATAATCTTGCCGTTTGACTGTCCCGTGTGTTGCTAACTTTTGTCAGGTGGGACACTGTTGCTATAACGTCTCTAGACAGGAGCTCCTTATACACAATGGTATAAGTTTACTGCTGGTGCCTATCTTTCTAATGTGCATCTATTAATGGGTGCACATTGGGAAGTTAGGTGCCAGTTATCTTTGATGGCTTATCCTTACCCGCTAGCTCTTAGGCTCATTGACTAGTTTTGTCCACGACTGATTGTTAAGACGCCATTTCAGGCAAAATTATTATTATTTATATAGCGCTGATCATATTACGCTGTGCTGTACAGAGAATATGTAGTCGTTCATCTCATTCCCTGCCCAGTCTAAGTCCCTTAAAACACACCCACATATACACGCACGTATACACACACATACACACTAGATCCCATTTTGTCAGCAGCCAATTAACCCTGTCAGAGGAAACTGGAGCACCCACAGGAAACCCACACGTACACGGGGAGAACATACGAACTCCACACAGATATGGCCCTGGTCGGTATCGAACCTATGACCCCAGTAACCACTGTGCCAACGTGCTGCCCATCAGGGGGCCACTATCTAGCCTAACTGAGGTTGAGGTCACCTTCCAGATGTGGATCCTATATATTTTTGAGGTTGTGCACATTTTCAGCCTAATAACAATTACCTGCATTCTGTAAAGGGAAAGGACAGTCTGACATTTACTGATTACTGTTGGGGAAAGAAGTATTACGAGAGAGAGACTTAGGACACAGGAATTGTACAGTGCACTGAGTCATGTTAAGTGCACAAGGTCTTGTGACGGCCTTGTAGAGGAAGTGGGTCATAAATTATAGGGAAGTTAAACCACGTGGAGAATTAAATGAAAATAAATCCATTCAGAGTACCTGTTGTACACATACAGTGGAGGCAGCCATTTTGTTGGGCTGAACCAATATTTGAGTCTACATAGAATATTCATGAGCGCCTCTTTTCTCAGGATTATTTCTATTGATAGATTACATAATGGTTCTGGCATCCTTCTCTGGGTATAGGTGTTGGCCTATAATTAATTTGTTCCATGATTATTCTTAATAAAACCCTTCTTGGTACATTTGTTGCATACATTTTGTGTGGCTGATGCAACGCGTACAATATATCTCCTAAAAACACTCATCATCATCAGCTATTTATATAGCACCACTAATTCCGCAGCGCTGTACAGAGAACTCGCTTACATCAGTCCCTGCCCATTGGAGCTTACAGTCTAATTTCCCCAACATACACACACAGACCGAGAGAGACTAAGATCAATATAATGGAAACCCACGCAAACACGGGGAGAACATACAAACTCCACACACATAAGGCCATGGTTGGGAATCCAACTCGTGACCCCAGTGCTGTGAGGCAGAAGTGCTAATCACTAAGCCATTATAAATAATATTGTACCCCCTACTGATATGAGACGTCACCTTGGACATTTATTAATCCTCTGGAGCTGATTTGGTACTTAATAAAGCTCCAAGTTCACACAAGGTTAATTAGAAAGAAACATTTCACTAAATATTACACCACCAATCGTGAGACACTAACCTCTTATTCATTAATTATCCACAACCATATGTTTATAGAAAGGGGCACCTTTCAGATTAAATTGATTCTTCTTTAAAATAATTTTTAAGCAAACCACTGGCGCGTTTCACTACAATATGCAGTATTCACAGAGAAGAATATGCATTTCTGAGGATACTGTAGATAGAAGCGAAATGCGTTGGGTGTTTGGTCCTTCTTTAAGATTATTTTATTTATCAATTATTTCTCTTATTCTTCTGAAAAGTCCCCCCTTTTAATACATATATGGATGTGGATAGTTAAGGAATAAGCGGTTAGCATCTCACAGTTAGTATTATAATTCTGTGTTGGAAAGCTTCTTACTAATAAACCTTGTGTGATCGGCGACCTTCACTAAGAGCAGATTCTGCTCCGTAAGTCCAGGCAAGAGCGAATTATTCGACTTCACTGATATTTGCCCTGTCCTTTACTACCTGCCGAGAATATAGTTAATTTTACACAATGCGTATTTGTACTTTAATTGCCTCAGAACTGAATTGTCCAGCTGATATATAATCTACGTGTGTGTTGTTTCTAAATCTGTCTTTTGATACAATTAAGAATTGGATATTAAAAACATGTTGATACTCTCTGATAATGTCACAAAAGTGTTACAGATTACCTTACAGCCATTTTTCTGTATTGCAAACAACACCATTGACGCGGTTTGTGAATGAGAATAATACCGCTCCTGAATATGGCAACATCATTTTATTAATCATTCTGCAATGCATCCGAACTTCAGTAAACAAAAGAGATGGAGATGTTGCCTATAGCAACCAATCACATTCTAGCTGTCATTTTGTAGAATGTACTAAATAAATGATAACTAGAATCTGGTTGCTATAGATAACATCACTTTTTCAAACCTGCAGTTTAGTAAATATACCCCTAAGTCCGCTTATCAATAGAATCTATTAGTTTAATACCAAAAGTACGTTAAAAAACCACAATTAACAAACACTCATTAAAAGTAAACAGCAAATCACTAATAATCCTCACTGTTCCCTTTCAGTGTACACTGATTAGATGTTACCCTAATGAGGATGTTTATTTAGATTTCAAATAAGAGATAGAGAGTCAAATCTGTGCTCAATTACCTGTTTAGTGATTGATCTTTGCTAGTGTTACTTTTGTTTTATATTGTATTAATGTATATGTTTGTTGAATAAATAAAGGTTGAGCTTTTTTTTTTTTTTTTTTAATAAAGGTGAGTTGTTTTAGTACACACTCATCCGTTCTGTTTGGGTGACATTGTTTCATTAATTTATAAAACAAACTATTTTTTAAAATAAAGTTTCAAGTGCTGATCTTTTTTTCTCTTACATACAGAACTATCTGTACATAGAACACATGTCAGATGTACTACAGGATTCTAACTTGTTTCCATTCTTTGATATTCAGATGGTGTTTTATACCTGTGGACCGAATGAAGCTATGGTTGTGTCAGGTACGGTTCAGAAACTCTCTTATTCCCCCAGTCTTGTCTGTCGTGCACGTTTGTACCATTCAATATGCCCCACAAGTGAGGTTGGTCTGGTTTTAGTCAATCCGGGCTACATTGGATAGTTCAGCATAAAAATCAAATGACCGGTTCTGCCTGCTTTCTGTTATAATATCCTGCCTTGTAATATATTCTTGTAAAGATATTTTATTGTTTTTTGTATCTCCGCACATCGCCAGAACTGTGATTGTTTAGCTCAGTGAGTGTCTTTATTGTGTCTTGAGTTGCGATTGTGTAAAATGTAGAGCAACGCCTTTCTATTCTGGGCCAATTTGATTGCACAACCAAATTGCCCCAGTGACTGCAACTTGTTCTTGGATACAGGGGCTGGTGGCTGAGTTGGGTGTGCGGCCGCTTGTTCTGCATAAAATATGCACATTTGTAATGCAAATACCCACGCAAAAAAGCATATGTTAATTTGGTTGCATCTGTACATTTGGAGTGGTGAAACGGGGGGAGGGAAGGTTGGTGCAAACCCAGTGTAAGTGCAGTAAGTATATGTTTGCGTAACTGTGACATATTTAACGTGTGTCCCTGTTTAGCTTTGTTCTGATGGTCTTAAGTTGAGTGGAGGCTCCTACGCTAGCTAAGTATATGTGTATATACTTCATATTATGTCATTTCTTAATACACTGACACATGTCGTGGTTGAATGTCTCTTTTTTTTTTCTGGAAATATTTGAGTCCCTTTGTGGCTGTGGGCATAGAGTTTCGATTTGTTTCAGTTTGGTGTATATACGTGTTTTTCTTTCTGGTGTAGTTATGTTCAATGCTTCTCTTTCCGCCACTATTCTGTCTTTTATAATTTACATATTTATGGGTTTCCTACAGAATTTGTTTGTGTTGATGAATGCGCTAAAGGTGGAAGCGTATGAACAGTAGTCCTTTAAGTGTCCTTGTTGGGTTGGTACTTCTTTCTCAGCTGCTTAGGTTGAAAACTCCTGTCTGGTGCTCTTATTGGATTGTTTGTTTTTTTTGTTCCATCTTCTGTGTTTTTCCTTCTTCATTTAAATTTTTCCTCATTGCGTCACTTGACATTACATTCTTATTAGCGGAAAACCAGAAACACACCTGACACTCTCAAGGAGATTAAAACCACTTAATATGTTGGTGGTCACATGGTACGCTCCATGCGACAAGACGTGTAGGAGATCAGCTCCCGCTACAACAGACAGACGCAAATAAAAGCCTACCGTAACGCCTGGACCCCCAAACATGCAGTAGGCCCAAGAGGGAAACTCCCCCGAGATATCAGAGTATTTTGTGTGTCGGGGCGCATAGGCCGCGGCTTTATCTTGCCCAAGCTATGCACCATCCTCGGCTGATAAAAACCTTACATTGATGGCCTCCAAAGGTTACATTTTAACTCTGCGGTCCCTACTAAAGACCTGAAGAATACCTTTCTAGAAGGCGATCCAAGCAGTGGTCTCTGGAGCAAAATCCGATATGGCAGAACTTATTTAATCATCCGGAGGAATCGCAGAGATCCCAAGTAGAAACAGAGAAATTGACTATCTTCACAAGGAGTTTAGCCCTGGTGCACAAATGTGAAGGTTTAGAAAAAGGGGAGCATCGGAATCCTGCACAGACGGACATTCCTGAATCCATCTCAGCAAGAAGTCTTAGATGAATACTTAAAATGATTCTTCTTATGCTTTCATCTAGCACTGACTGGCTCACCTCCCATATTGGAAAGAGCTCACTTGGCCTTATGGCCAAAGCCCAAAACATCTGAACCCCCAGAGGACGTTGCTTCCTGAGCTATGAAAGCGAAAGAAGGGCATAAAATTATCAGCCATAATTCAATCTTTGCATATTATAAAGCGAAGCTTACATAGCTGCTAGTCATACTTACCAAGTCTAGATATAACATGGAAGATATTAAATATAGCACCTCGAACTCCTTCCCCCCATTTTTTTATTTTGGTAGTATCTCTAGTGCCACAGAAGATGACTAACAGTGTTCGCAGAGGATGAAGCGTAAAAATTGTTTACTGCAAACAAAGGCCTAACGTGTAATTTAAGTAAAAAAGTGCAACAACGCTTTAGAACTATTAAGAAAGTGATCCTTGGATAATATAAACCAATTTATTAAACAAGTCATTTTAACATGCAGAAAATAATGAGCTCATATATTAAAAAAGATACTTTAAAGAAAGCTTAATACACATATCTTAAAAACAGCCACGTAGATTACGAACTATAGTGGACTAATAAATTTAATAGTAAGGAGCTTATAGTCCTATGATAATGTCATCAGTTTCAGTCCAAGGCTAGTGGATGTTTAACTGTATCACAAAAACATATTGAAATCACTTCAATTAATCATTTATTGGTGCAAAAAAGGCTTCTGAAGTTGATGAAATGTCTTGTTAGGAGCATACCCTATTAATAATAGGGATAGCGAAACGTGTCCGATGTACTTACAGTAATTAAACTCTTAGGGGCATATTCAATTAGCTTTCCGATTCGCGGTAACACGCGTTACCGCAAAAAGTGCGTGTTCTTGCGGGTATTACGGTACCGCATTAACGCAGATTTTCATACGCAACCCTATGGGCAGCGAACGAAAATCCACGTTATTGCAGTAACGTGTATTACGTTTCACGGCTGTTCCGGCGCGTTACCGCGATTTAGAAAGCTAATTGAATACCCCCCTTAGACGGACTGTTAGTTGGAATGGGGTCAAACGCTCTCAAAATGCATAAGCACTTAAAGCCGTCATGTGGTTAAATGTCTGAGTATACAAATGTGCCTGTGATAGATAGAAGGGCACCCAGCATACAAGACAATACCTATAGCAGCTGTACACGATTCAGCATGTCCTGATAAATGCTGTCACAATCCAAACAGAGTTTAGTTAGAGAACTAGCGCTGCAAATAGTGTTTCATCAGTAGTCTCGATTCAACCTGTAGTGTGTGTGTCCTATATTTAGCATGAGCTGCAGTATGCAAAAGGAATCAATTACAGTACATGTGTTTAATTCATGGTTTATTTATGCATGTTTAACTTTCTGTGTGGTATTTGATACTGTGTAAGAAATTGTAGTTGAAAATAAAGTTTTAAAAATATAATACAGTAATGTGTACAGGTAACGGTATAAAAAAACAATTATATGCGGGATTTTAAAGAAATAATTGGTTGGTACCGATCAAGCGGCAAACGACTGCTTTCCCTAGACCTTGCCTCCCCGGGGCCTATACAGTATATAATGTGTACAGACGCTTTACGTTGTGTCTCTGTGTCTCCAGGCTTCTGCCGCAGCCCTCCGGTAATGATTGCTGGTGGCCGAGTGTTTGTCCTGCCCTGTGTGCAGCAGATTCAGAGGTGAGATACATTTACTAGTCTCTCTGTACATTCCGATATATAAATGTGTCTATACATCCTATTACTTCATCCTTAGGATCTCGCTGAATACCCTGACGCTGAATGTGAAGAGTGAGAAGGTCTATACCCGGCATGGAGTCCCGATCTCTGTAACCGGCATTGCTCAGGTAAGGCGGGAGAGGAATGCTGAATGTGTGGCTCTTACACACGGAAAGGGCCACACAGGCTGATCTAATTTCTGCCATTAACAAATACATAGGTAAAAGTTTACGTAGTAAGACAGGAAGGGTTTCACATCGTATGTCTGACCCAGCAATTCAGACACGTCGGCTGCTGCCACCATCTGGTCACACTTTGTAATGTTGATGCCATTATCTATACCAGTGATGGCTAACCTGTGACACTCCAGGTGTTGTGAAACTACAAGCCCCAGCATGCTTTGCCAGCTATCAGCTAGTTATCTACTGGCAAAGCATGCTGGGACTTGTAGTTTCACAAACACCTGGAGTGTCACAGGTTAGCCATCACTGATCCATACCCTTCACTATTAATTTAGGCTTTCTGAGTGTGGCACTCAATATCCACACTGTGTGTGTGTTCCTATTTTAACTGTGATGGATATGAGCCAAGTCACGTGAGGCTCCCTCTTCCCACACGCACACCATCCACAGCTGCCATGTATCCCGATGAATTGCTATAACTAGTGCGATACTGTCTGGGGGTGGGGTTCATCCTCTTACGATCGAGCCAATAAATGTCACTGGTCACTTGCCCTCATTACTTTCATCAATTTTTATTTCTTCTGCCTTGACTCCACTCGCCCAATCCATGTATCGCTCTCTTCCAACTTCACCAGTGTAACTGGTCACTTGCCCTTTGTCATCTAAACCCCCCTGATCTGTACATTTTATGCAGGTAAAGATCCAGGGGCAGAATAAGGAGATGCTGGCAGCTGCTTGCCAGATGTTCCTGGGGAAAACGGAAAATGAGGTGGCTCACATCGCCCTTGAAACCTTGGAGGGTCACCAGCGTGCTATCATGGCTCACATGACCGTGGAGGTAATATACGGATTCTAGAAGCCACACTGGAGATCTGTGGTGTTTGTGTTTTTTATATAAAACTCCTTAATGACGTTTAATGTCCGTGGGGTCCGTTGTTCTCAGTATTTTGCTAAGTAACCTCTTATAAGCATCTATCATGGGTTTGATTCTCTATTAATCTTCAGATCTTCTCCCTTTCTCCTAATAATTGTTCATCAGGAGATCTACAAGGACAGGCAGAAGTTTTCTGAGCAGGTTTTCAAAGTGGCCTCTTCTGACCTGGTGAACATGGGAATCAGTGTTGTGAGCTACACCCTGAAGGACATCCATGATGATCAGGTAAAAAAGAAGGAATTGGTGGGGGGGGGGGGTGGGGGGAGAGTTGCCGCGGAAGCCGTAATACTTATCCAGTAGTTGGTCTCTTTCTACTCGTCTAGGATTACCTGCACTCCCTGGGTAAAGCCAGGACGGCCCAGGTGCAGAAGGATGCAAGGATTGGCGAGGCAGTGGCCAAAAGAGATGCCGGGATTAAGGTGATTGAAATAGGCCCTTGTTACTGAGCTCTGTTATGGTTAGATGCCGGAAAAGTCCGTTTTCAGAGTTTTAAGGGATTGCAACAGTATAATAACCTAAAAAAAAATCAGATTATTAGTGCTGCTTGTGCAAGCACTGCTGTCATATGACCTGGCTGGTAGGATATTGGAGAAGGAAGCAAGGAGGACCAATAAATGTCATGCAAGTGGTGCAGAATGGTCAGAGCGCACGGTATTCAATGTCTGTGATACAGAAACCGCCAAACATATGTACATACACCCCATTTACAATGACTAATTGGGGGAATTGCTGTCTTGGAATTTGCTTTCTCTGCTACCGGAAGTTCCCCGATCTTCCACTATTGCTAGTGCAGATGGTCACACACTGCTCTGTTACAGGAGGCGGAGGCCCTACAGATGAAGGTGTCCGCTCAGTACATCAGCGAGGCTGAGATGGCTAAAGCGCAGAGAGATTTTGAGCTGAAGAAAGCCATGTACGACCTGGAGGTGAACACCAAGAAGGCGGAGAGCGACCTGGCTTATCAATTACAGGTACCACCAACGTGATCCTTTACGGAACGCTAGCAGGAGGCCATCGGGTGACCTATGATTTCCGTGTTTATAGGTAGCTAAGACAAAGCAAAAGATTGAGGAGCAGAAGGTCCAGGTTCAAGTCGTGGAGAGGGGTCAGCAGGTCATGCTGCAAGATCAGGAGATCAGCCGTAGGGAGAAGGAACTAGAAGCCAGAATCAAGAAACCAGCGGAGGCGGAGCGCTACCGTTTAGAGAAACTTGCCGAGGCGGAGAGGTGCGCGTTATAGCTCCTTGAGTAAATCACTTCCTGTCGTTTTTTCTAATTGCCACTTTATCTACATCTTGTCCTCTGTTCTCACCTTCCCTCATCCAACCTTCTTTTAAACCTGCAGAATGAAGCTCATCACTGAAGCTGAGGCAGAAGCGGAGTCCATCAGGGTTAGTAAACGCCACATCTTACGCTTATAAAACCTAAATACAATGAACATGTAAGCAGCAAGCAATGAGGTAGCCGTGCTGTGGTACGTTTGTTCATATTTACCCTGGTATTCTCTCCCCTCAGATAAAAGGAGAAGCCCAGGCCTACGCGGTAGAAGTCCGAGCTCGCGCCGATGCTGAGCAGTTGGCCAAGAAGGCGGAGGCCTTCCATGAATATCAGGATGCCGCTATAGTGGAAATGTTGCTGCAGAAGCTGCCCCTGGTGACTCCTTTCAATTTATTATTCAGTGTCTGTTCCCTGCAGCGTCCTTTCAGTATTTCGTCTTCCTTTTGGTTAAATGATCACAACTGGCTTCTTGGGTGAAATTTAAAGGGGAAGAATACAACAGGGGGAGATCCCAAAAGTGTGTGAGAGAGGAGACTGACAAGCCTCAGTCCCACAGTTATTAAAGGATAACTCGTCTTTTGTAGACGTCTTATTTTTAATGAGCCAAATAATATCTCCTTTTTTTTTTCTTTGAGTACAATCTTATGTCTTAACTGTTATCATTGGTTATATGCGCTCTGCTACCGTGCATTTAATCCTACCTGGATTTGACGTCTATTCTCTTCGGTGGGGTCTAATTGGTGGTCTAGCCTTGGACAAATGTCACAAAAGTCATTTTAATCTGCATAGGCACTGGCCACTGCAATAAGTTTTCACATTCGTTACACCCAAACAGACAGAATCACTCAGACAAAATAAATATATATGTTTGCTGACCACTGGTGCTGCTAGTTGCTGCCACTTCCAGGTCCTTGACTGGCACCTGTGAGATCTTGCGCATCTTAGGCAATCTGTAACTGCTGCAGCACCTCTTTGCTGGTTTGTCTGGCTGAATACTTCCTGCTGGGAAGCTGGCAGACCGTTATTGCTGGGGGAATGGATTAAAGTTCGTGCTTTATTCTGTTGGTCATTTGCACACAGCAGGTACCAACTTCTTGCAGGACTAACCAGGATTTTAGGATTAATTACCCTTTAATGGTTCTCATCCCAGGTTGGCACACTGCATCGCACTGCAGTTGTGTAACGCATCCAACACTAGTGTTCAGCGCAGCATAGGTCACGCACACAGCTCCTAATCGACTCCGCCGCCCCCAGCTCTGTGGTTGGTGGCCTCTGCCGCCCCAGCTCTGTGGTTGGTGGCCTCTGCCGCCCCAGCTCTGTGGTTGGTGGCCTCCGCCGCCCCAGCTCTGTGGTTGGTGGCCTCCGCCGCCCCAGCTCTGTGGTTGGTGGCCTCCGCCGCCCCAGCTCTGTGGTTGGTGGCCTCCGCCGCCCCAACTCTGTGGTTGGTGGCCTCCGCCGCCCCAGCTCTGTGGTTGGTGGCCTCTGCCGCCCCAGGTCCAGGCCCACTACAACTCATAGCTGTGTGCCTACTGCTATCCTTATGATGACACTACATTTCCTGTTCCAGGTGGCAGAGGAGATTAGCAAGCCTTTAACACAGGTGAAGAAGATAAAAATGGTTTCCAGCGGTGGTGGCGAGGTTGGTGCCTCCAAGATGACCGGAGAGGTTCTGGATATACTTGCCCGCCTTCCAGAAACTCTGGAGAGGTTGACTGGCGTTAACATCAACCAGGTCAGTTCTTGTCCATGTAAATGTGAAACAAATGCTGTTTATTGAAAGTAATTTAATCCATTTCTTGTGGAAAGTGCAGGTACCCGCCTGTCCGATACTATTAAAGTGCAAATCTGCGTTCCTGTTAGATGTGTAATATAAAGTGCCCTTTCTTTCTTTACAGTCGAGGAAAAAGAAACCCTATATCTAGATAAGGTAGGGGTAGCGCTGTAAGAGGTCAACTGAAAAAGCTGATTAAGGTAATAAGATTGGAGGCAGAAAAATAGAATTGAAATTGTGCACATTTTCTAGCTGCTAAAGTTCTTTCTACCTTACTGCTAGATACAATACTGTCTTTAATGCAGTCATGATCAGACGATTCTCAGCCTGTTAGTGTCTGTATTAGAAGATTATCTAAAATGCGTTGTGCACACTACTGGGCTCCTGTTCTTCATAAATGGTGAGTTACAGGGTCCGGAAGGGAGTGGGGGAGTACAGTGATTGGGGGGGGGGGGTGTATTGGGCATGGGCGGATCTAGAAAAAAATTCTACCCCATGCGATTTGGGGGGGGGATTTAGGCCCTGCCTCCTTTCTGACTTCTAAGGGTTTCGGCGGCTGCACAGTATGTGCAGGTCCGCTCGGCAGGGACAGTGTGCTGCCCGGCTGCTCTGCTAGGAGGGGGGGGGGCGATTGCCCCGAAATCCACTGGGGGTGGGTGTATAGTGGCCGGGGGTTTCCATTTAACCTTTAAATTTACCAATAAGTTTAGCACTGTGTTTTTGATGTTATTGGTTTATTACAAAAACAACACTTGACCATTAGCAGGACCGAAAACCTGGTCACACAGCATCAGGGGCGTAACAATAGGCCTCTACTGAGCAGTGCATGCACCGCACCAAGCACACTTAGATGAGTATCTCCCATTCTCTAAGAGCAGAGGGGGCCCGTGAGGTGAGAATGACATTGATGGATCCCTACACAGATTTTGCTGAAGGGCTCAGAGTTGCACTGAGCCGCTCCTGCACTGACACTTTAGCCTTTGTGTGTGCGGTCGTTGACTAACCCCTTATGAACTGTTCACAACCCCTTATGAATTGTTTACCCCTCCATGGCTGTGCCCTACCCTGGCTGGTAAAAGTTTGGAATCCCCAAGACATTTTATGGTTTTGGAAGAATTGATACTCTTATTAAGGTACCATTAAATTGACCTGAATTAAATTGACCTGAAAATTCTAGTCCATACATGGACGGTGTCATTACTTAATATTTTTATTTCATATAACTCCTCTGTTCATCAAAGAATCCTTTGCAGACATTTGGCATTCTAGCTGTCCCGTTTTTGAGGATATACAAGGGAAATTTGTACCCACGACTTCTGCAGCTCTTCCCAGAGGTGCGACTGGCTGTTTCTCTGACCTTACTGTCAAGCTCCTCCCACAAGAGCTCCATAGGTTTGAGGTCTAGTGATTGTGCTGGCAGTTCTCCGGCTCCCAGTTTATTTACCAAATAGTTTTTTCGTAACTTTAGACGTGTGCTTAGGATAATTGTCCTTCTGCATGCTGAAATTTCCACCAATCAAGTGTTGACCACAAGGGATGGAATGATGACGTAAAATAGAGCGGTACCCTTTCTGCTTTGTTATTCCTTGCAAATCTCCCACGTTACTAGCACTAAAACTGCCCAATACCATTACATTTCCTCCACCATGCCTGACAGAAGGCATTGAGTATTCCTCCAGCGTCATCCTGTATTGCTCACATCATCATCACCATTTATTTATATAGCGCCACTATTTCCGCAGCGCTGTACAAAGAACTCACTCATACTAGTCCCTGCCCCATTGGGGCTTACAGTCTAAATTCCATAACACACACGCACACACTAGGGTCAATTTGATAGAAACCAATTAACCTACCAGTATGTTTTTGAAGTGTGGGAGGAAACCAGAGCACCTGGAGGAAATCCACGCAAGCATGGTCGGAAATTGAACTCATGACCCCAGTGCTGTAAGGCAGAAGTGCTAACCACTTAGCCACCGTGCTGCCCATATGTTCTCTTCCAGCCAAACATCTGAAACCTATACTCATCCACCATCCAACATGTGTTCTTTTTCCCATTTTAACTATTTTTCTATTTGCCAGTTTCAAATATGACTTTTTCTTTGCACCTCTGCCTATAAGGCCAGCATCCCGGAGTCATCTCTCTGTTGCAGATGACACTGGTCTTTGGTGTGTGCTATTTAAGGAAGCTGCCAACTCAGAACCTATAATTCGTCTGTTCCTGCAGATTTTGATGTACTTATCCTCTTGTGCTTCTGGGCCTTCCACTACTTATTCTGTCCTGTTAGATCCTGTTTGTCCTTTTCTCTCAAGTCAGTAGTGGAACCTTTGTGTGAAATCTTCCGTTTCTTGGCATGGCACAGCCTTCATTTCTCAAAACAAAAATTGTCGAACGTGGGTCTTGAGGAAGCCACTTTGTTTTCCCATTTTTGAACCCAGAATTGGGACAATGGAGTAAAGGCTGCTGAAAATGAGTCTTTGCAGTCATATGTGAATAAGACATTATAGATCCATCATTTCCAGCAGTAATAGTCATTTGCAACATTAGTAACGTCTTAACTATTCTTCTAAATAATTTCATTGGTACCTTGATAAAAAGAAAAGTATCAATTCTTTTTTAAAAAACACAAAATTTCTTAGCGATTCCAAAGTTTTGACACTGGGGTCCTTTTCAACGCTGCTTCATATAAACGTCTTTTTTTTTCTTTTGCAGACTATACAGAAGCCTGGACGAATGTCATAACTTACGGAGGTAGATTTTCCCACCGTCTCTCCACCGTGTTGCGCCGTTCTTCTCTTCCCGGTGCCCCTGCGTTATTTACTTGCCCGACATATCAGTTTCCATGTGTTCTGACTATTCTCCACCGCTGAATGACATGGTTTGGAGATCGTCTTTTATGGAGCAAAAATGAAGCCTTGTTTCAGATCATTTCAAAACTAGGATCCATGTTAATTGTAATGTTGTGTCCGACACGTTCATCGTTCTCTGTGTCGCCTGAATTGGATCTCCAGATTTTATTCTTTATCAATCTGTTGTGTTTTTTGTTTATTTTTCAAATAATATTATTGAAGGCATGTTGGTGCATAGCTGCCACCATCTTATTACCGAGCTTTAAAGATAACCAATAGGTAGTTTCATATCACTGCGTTTTTATTTGGGGGGTTTTTTCAGAAATTTTATTTTGCAAGTTACCATGAGAATAATATAAAACCTAGCTGTCACCGTTAACCTATGCAAATTCATCATAGTTACCGTTCATCACCAAATTAAATATGGGCACGTACCTCATTTGCATTTACAGCCTCAGTAATATCCGACTTGGTTGAACGGATTGTAAATCTTACGTCTCCCCATTTCCCTCAACACTGTGAGACCCCCTTGTTATAAGTCTCTTATTTTAGTATTTGCAGATAGCTTTGTACCTCGCTTCTTAGCTTAGTGCCCGTTGGCTGTGCCTTACTGCCATAGAAATAGCATTTCACCCGTCTCCCAGCAGGGGGCAGTATAGGAGAGACCTTTAGGTCTTTTCTCCTTGACCGTGAAAACTTCATTTGATACAAGTAACGAATGCATTCAGTGTGAACTGAGTCTAATACAAAAAAGATTGGCAAAAAGATCCATAAAATTTATCTGGGTCTCCCCTGGTTAAAAATGGTGATGATTATAATGAAAGGTCAAAAAAATATCTGCACCTTTTAATATCGATGTGAAGATACGGTTGGTCTCAATGCAAGGTTAACCTGGAGTAGCTACACGGGGCGCAGGTAAACCCTATAGGAATGGAACCAATTCTGTACAATTTATAGCTACAAGAATCTTGTGTATTCCTTTTGCCGATTTTGCTTATCATTTTCATATATAAAGAGCTTAAAAAATGTTATGCCTGTATGCTGTCGAAAGTAAGCCCTCTTTGTCCCAAAAAGAAAAGTGATTCCCTACTGCAGGATTAAGTGGTGGAAATTGGCTGGTCAGGAAGTGGTTAAACAGCTGCCTGCTGTATTTGCAGTGTGAGATCACTAGTGAGGAAGGGAAACAAGGAATCTTATGGTCTTGTACATGGAGAGTTGAAAACACTGCGTTTCAGTGGAGTCCCAATGATGTCGCAGGTTTTAGCACTAACTTAAAGTGACAAAATTTCTTGTTACAACATCTGGGATCCACAGACTGGTCTGCTTGCTGAACAGTCTTTGTAGAAAATGTGAATGGTGCTGAATCAGAAGTCCCCCCCATAATGTAACCACTGATTCCTTTGTGTCTGCCATATCTATCCTCTGTGTGTGCCAACCCCAACATGGCTATTCTTAACCTAACTTGCTCTGTGGTAGCAAGCGTATGCCAGTCCTAAGATGGCCTGTGAATGTTTTCATGTTTATAGATATCTATATCATATATTGTGTTTTTAAACTATAACAAACCACTCAATAGTGTAAACTTATAACTGAATTGTGTGCCTGTAGATTATAAATGCCTTCTATCACATTTATTGTCTTGATTGATGAATAAAATCTATTATACAACTTCATTGTTCTGGATTTACTATACTTTGTTTCACTGTACCTTTTAATATTATCACATTTCAATTTAGGAACCTGGAAAATTGAATACAGTACTCTCACCCTGTATAACACCACAATCACCGGGTGTTTTCTCAGCATAAACGTGCATTCAAAAGTATTGCATCCTACAGTGTCTCCCTTGTTATACTGTGTTGCAAGGTGGCAGTATAGAGTGATCGCTGTATATAATTGCTATATCATATTTGCAGAGTATAATGTGCACGGTTAAATGCACAGATGTCAGCACCAGTTTGAACGGGGGTGAATTATTTTTTTTAAAATGCAGTTTACATTAGTTTTGTATGCATTTATGAATCATGCCCAATATAACCAGCTGACCTCTCCTCACGTGGTGCAAAATATTCCCTCACAGAGTCTATAACTTCAGTTTCCTGGCTGTATCCCAATAAGCCCTTTGGGATACCAGCTGTTAGTTCATTAGGGCTTATGAATACTTAACCCTAAAAGCTCCTGTTGGAGTTTTTGAGCACTCGTTGATGGTGTTTGTGCATAGAGCATACAGCCCTGTCCATCTCCAGCCTTTGTTTGCATGTCCTGCATTGCAGAGAACAGTCACCAGGGATCCTGCAATAAATCATTTTAGCAGACACTGGTCTGTGTGTTATGCTCCAGGGAAGCCAAACTTCCTGTTTCACTCATCTAAAAGGAAAATGATATTGAGGTGTGTGGGAGGAGTGTTAACCAATTATTGCCTACAATAAAACGTGCATGATGACTATAATGCAAACTCAAATTCCCTGGAAGTCTGGAGTCTTACAGTTTAATATAAATAATGCATATATATTTATTATAGAGACAATGTATGTAGCCAACACTGGAAAATACACATCCCCTGCCCATTATGTCAGACCGTGTATTAATTACAACATCAGTTGGCTTTATGTGCAGATCAGCTCATATATTGCAGTACATTTGCACCATACTGTTGCATTGCAGTTCACGGTGTTGCTATTGAGTATTTCATAGGTAGTCAAGCTGCAGATCTGCAGTGGAACTACAAGCCCCAACCTGCAAAGGCTTCCAGGGCATGATGGGACTTGTAGTCTCCCAGCTTCTGCAGAGGAACACGGTATGATTGTCTGGTTGAAGATCTCCGTCTTATTGTATTGAACAGATGGACAAGATGTTATGTTCAGGCTCTGGCACCATCATATACTGCAGCGTTTACCGTCTAAGTGAGCGGATACATTGTATCGCTCAGCGTTCCACGGCCACCACGTGTCTGCCTCAGGCCGGGCGTTGGCTACCCAGAAACTACATTTCCCGTCACCCCTCTCTTCTTAGCCCCGCCTCCATCATTCTGATGCTCATCTTATCCTCCATCACGTTACAGCCTATCAGCGCCTGGCATGTCAATTTCCAGCAAGGCCAACACATGATCAGGTGACATCCACCCAGCCAATCAAATCAGCTAAATGTAGGGGTGGAATTTAGTATGCATAGTAGGGCCATCTGAGGGCTGGGACAAATTGTGTGATTTAGTGTTAAATTACACATATACAGTATATGTTAACAAATACCTGGATTTATTTTGTAGTATTTCACTATGCATTTGTTATAAGATTTAAAATATATGTACAAGAATATAATAATGTACAGTCTCTGATACAACCCAAATCAATGGTAATCTATATGGACATGTCTGCATTGCTGTACTGTTACATGAGCATTCTATGCATGCAGTCTATAGCGTGATACATGCATGATGAGGATATCATGTTCATAAAATCGAGAAAAAAGCAAAAAAAATTATATTAAAATTGCCAATTAAATTATATTGTTTATAAATTCCATGCTAAAGTATATGTCTTCCTGGTGATTTTATTATTCAATGCTACATCAAGAGTACATCTGCTAACCATTATGTTTATATACTTACTTATAGTATTTTACACGTTTAACACCTTCTTTCCCTAGGTATTATTTTTTCTGCTTTTGCCCTGAGGATCTGATTGTGAACACCAGTTTCATACATTGACATACTGTTTCATACTATTGCACATTTTCTAAAAAGACCTTTACAATAAATCTCCGGTGCACTCACACCTTATACATTACATGTTTGCATATTATTAAAGCAGAGGTAGGCAATCCGGGGCTCTCCAGCTGTTGTGGCCAGTGGGTGGTAATGCATCCTGAGAATTGTAGTTCCACCACACCTGGAGAGAGACTGATTGCCAATTCTGCCTTAGATTGTAAGGTCACATATGTACAACCTGTTTATTAGAGGTTATTTATTTACAATACAGAAACTCTTATAATGCACGGTGCAGAATATGCTGACACTACAATTACTGGGGGCAGGGCTGCACAGCTGTGCTCAGGCCCAGAGCAAGCAGAGGTCCTACAGAAGCCCCGGGGGCCTTCCTTCACATCTCCCCCACCACCTGCTTTACTGCGTTCTTTACATTAATAGGACCTATATAGTTGTTGTTTTTTATTAGTTCAATTAAGCCCTTACTTGCCTTATATTGTTAAAACAGTTTGATTAGACTGCGCTGTATCATAGACCCGATATCACAATACATTTTACAGTAATTATTTCTGTACAGGTTTACAAAGATGACCCACACACTCCTGTCTTCTATAAGTCTCCTGGACCGATCATGAGGTGCAGACTTCAAATACACAACCGACCGACCCTTTAAAATCACAGTAGGCTGTATCGATTAGTACAATCTGTGAGCATAGTTTTATATTACACACAATCTGCCTCTTGATTAAATTTGGCACCTTAAACAAACACTGATGTTGGTTCCTTCTACACCTTTCTTAGGCACATCTAGTACAAGAAATGTGTACCATCTCGTATCTAGGGCCAAAAACCAAAGCCACCTACACACGTTTCAAGAGTGGGGACAAATGGACGTCCTATAGGTGAAGAATAATTCCTGGAGATGAGTCCACCTAAGGATCCACGTGTGCACCTGATTTTCTCTGTGACAAATATGTGATACAATCGTCTGGATTTATATTATGGAAGATACTTCACGATAATGTACACCATGGAGAGGGCTTTCCATAAAAACTAGAATAGATTGTTGTGAAATGACTGTCTCTATTCTCAACAGGAATATGAGTGTGTGATAAATTGTCAATGTTTTATGGTTTTATAGTTCCCATCCTTTATTTACATAGTACATACAATATATTATGCAGCGCTGTATAATGACACAATATATTACATCAACCACGTCTAGTGGAGATTATGATCTAATTTCCCTACCACAGGCATGCAAATGTGCACACACAAATAAACACACACTAGGGCCAATTTACTTGGAAGTCCATCAACCTACTATAAAGTTTAAGGGCTGTGGGAGCACGCAGAAGAGAATATACAAACTCCATGCAAATAGCTCCCTGGTTGTAGCTAAAGTCTTTATGCCCCCTTTGCAGGATCTAAAGCTGGGGCCCACCTCAAATATATGTAACCTTTGTCCAGCTGATGTGGAACTAGGAGTCTCTGCACGTCCTCAGCTACAGGTTGTAAGAGCATATGGGGAATTGTAGTTGTGGAACCACTGGACCGTTACATGTTGCTTTCCTTACATAGATTATTATCCGTAAGAAGCTTTGAAAGGTTCCTACATCAGCAGGTTGTGTAGACTCATGTGGAAGGGAGCGCAGTGCAATAAGATAATATGCAGTAAAGGTTACCTTTGGGTTCTCTTGCGAAGGTCCTCAGCTGGACAAGGGTTGACTATTGATAACACATAGGCTCTTGCACTGGAGATAGAAAGAGAAACATAGAATTTGATGGTATAATAGAACTTACCAGTCTATCTAGACTACCCATTTTGGTGTGGGGGGTATTTTCTGGAGAGAGGACTATTTCATGAATCTATCTTTCACATTCTTCCTTGTGTCTTACCTGTTCAGATCCTACAAGTAACCACCTTTTGTATCTAATAATAAATATATCTGGGCTTGGAGCCAGCTCTATCTCTGGAAGAAGCAGTAAATGGTCCGAGGTACTGAAGACAATCAAGAAGGTCATGATTGTAATGGAGAAATATTCCAGGAATATAATAAGGGTGGTTTGGATGACAGACCAAGTGAAGGAAGCAGTGCGTGGATAAATATGCTCCACATTCTATAACATGTCTCTGCACTTTACTCCAGCTTACCACAACTGTTATAAATGGAAGGTAATAACATGGGAATTAGAAATATGGAATTTATTTTCCACTATTTTGCCAGAAACTTACATCTACTTTCTCCTAAGAAGATAGCTCCTACTTGCTGCAATAAAGGAAATCTGTAGGACATAATGCAAAGCTTAAGTACCACCCAAAGACTGAGATGGTTTAACACTGAGGGATGGGTACGTGGGGGATAAGTTAGACAGGTTGGCTTTATTGAAAATATGACATTTAGGTAGTGTTTGAAGAATTGAAGACCGATGTATAGTCTGATTGGGTGTGGGATTGAGTTCCATAGGTGAGGACCAGCATAGGAGAAGTCTTGGATGTGGGAGTGTGAGGAAGTAATCAACAGAGAGGTGAGGTTGTGGCCATTGGAAGGGTGGAGAAGGCAGGAGAGGGTATGGTGGGAGAGAAGTTGTGGGCAGCCCGGTGGCTTACTGGTTAGCATTTCTGCCTCACAGCACTGGGGTCAGGAGTTTGATTCCCAACCATGGCCTTATCTGTGTGGAGTTTGTATGTTCTCCCCATGTTTGCGTGGGTTTCCTCCGGGTGCTCTGGTTTCCCTTCACACTCCAAAAACATACTGGTAGGTTAATTGGCTGCTAACAAATTGACCCTAGCCTGTGTTTCTGTCTGTCTGTGTATGTTATGGAATTTATACTGTAAGATCCAATAGGGCAGGGACTGATGTGAGTGAGTTCTCTGTAAAGCGCTGCAGAATTAGTGGCGCTATATAAATAAATGATGATGATGAGAGAAGGTTAGAGACGTAGGGATGAAATGAATGGTTGAGAAAATATCAATAGTTTCAGGTACCAGTGGTACAAGAATTGTTCATTTATTTATATAGCGCCAACATACTTTGTATCACTTTACAAATGTGGACAAACACAAGAGTAAAATAAGACTGGGTATAACAGAGAGGTAAGAGGGCCCTGCTCACAAGTTTAGTATCTATAGGAAAACGGGAGTATGATACATGAGGGTAAGTGCATATTGGTGCAGCTAGGCAGCAATGGGAAAAAGTGCCTGATGGTCTATCTGATCCAGTCAGGGGTCAGATAGTTTATGACCGTAGAAGGAGAATAAATGGAAGTTTGAGTGAACTGTGTAGAGTGGTGGTAATCGGGAATTCGGTAAGAGGTGAGTTTTCAGGAAATACTTCAAAGTTTAGAGGCTGGTGGAATGTCTTGTACGAGGGAGGGAGGTACACAGAGTGGGTGCAGCTCTGTTATCGGGAATGGGAGAATGGAATGGGTGTGTATGAGAGGCGCAGGTCTTGGGCAGAGCAGAGGGGTCGAGTTGGGAGATATTTTGAGACAAGTGGGGATATGTATGTAGGTGCAGTTTCGTTAATGACTTTGTATGTTAGTAGACGTATTTTATATTTGATTCGGTAAAATACAGGCAACTAATGTAATGCTTGACAGAAACGAGCAGCAGTAGAACGTTTTTCAAGGAAAATCAATCTAGATGCTGCATTCAAAATAGATTGTAGGGATGAAAGTCTGGTTACGGGAAGCCCAGTAAGGATGGTATTGTAGCAGTCAAAGTGGGAGATTATGAGTGCATGCATTAAAGTGTTGCGGTATCTTGTGTGACATACGTTCGTATTTTTGGAAATGTTTCATAGATGTAACAGAATTATTTTTTTTGAAAAGTAAATTTTTATTAAAGTTTTTCAAAACAACATAGGAGTGAAAGTGAGACATCATATGACATATATGTGAAACACTTCACATTAAGTAACAGAAATGCACATAAAAGAAACTCGAAACAGTACATAGTAAATTGGCATGTTACTGTAAAGAAACGAGTGTTGTTTTTCTTATTTTTGTTGCTTGGGGTGAAGAGGGAAGACAAACAATGGGTGAAGGGGGATTTGGGAAAGAAAAGAAGGGGGGGAAGAAGAGTTTATCACCTTTTGTTCAGATGTAACAGAATTTTTATACCAACTTGATGTTGGGAACAAAGGACAGCTCTATGACAATTAGGGTTTATTTTAGTGTTGTCCACAGATATAGAAATATCAGCTGGGCCGATTCTGTTGACTGGTTGGAATATTTATAGCCCAGTTATTGAAAGATTGAGTTTGAAGTGGCGAGAGGACATTCAAGATGGTACGGCAGAGAGACGTTCCATAACATGGGCCAACACAGATGGTAAGAGATCCAGAGACTATAGATCGTGTATCACCTGCATAGAGATAATAATGAAATGCAGTTTATTAGTTTTCAAAAAGAAGTGATATAAATAAATAAGACTAGCTTAACACCAAACTCCAACTGATAGAGGAAGTGGAGAAGAGGTGGATCCAGACAAACAATCACTAAAGCAGCTGTTTAATAAGTAGGATGAGAAGACCTAGGGAATGTAATGATTGTATGAGAAGAGAGTGGTCAACAGTGTCAAATTCAGCAGAGAGATCCAGGGGAAATAGAAGAAAGTAATGACCTTTAAGTTTAGTAGTGATCAAATCACTGACCACCTTAGTCAGTGCAATACTCATCATGTTGCATGATGAGTATGAAGCATGACTGAAGAGGGACCAATAAGTTGTTTGTAAGGAGAGGAAGTGTGTGAGGTGAGTGTAGTTAAGCCTGTTAAAGCAGCGTAGAGGGACATAGATGCTGAGACATAGGACAGTAGAGTTTGGGTCAGAATTTGTTTTTATTCAGAATAATAATGATGGAAAGATACCAGTGGTGCAAGTTTACAGATATTATTTAAAGCTAGGTTGAGCACAGGAAGATAGCAATCAAACAATTTTACATCGGATAGGGTCAAGTGGACAGGTAGACGAGTAGGAGGAGAAGAAGAGTATAGATACTTCCTTTTCATTTGTAGCATCAGGACCAAGGGTACAGGAAGTGAATTGATCAGGTTTTAGCTAGGGGAAGAGGATCAATTTCAAGCCAAATCTTGGCACTCATGTCCTTGAAGTTGTAAGCAAGTCTTGGGTTGTCATGAGAGGGTTTCGGGTAGGAGGGATGTGAAAATATTTAAATGTATTAAAGAAGCATTTGTGGTTAGAAGCCTGGGCGGAGATGAGCAATTGGAAAGATGTTTGTTTGGCAGTACTTAGAGCAGTAGCAAAGCTTTGACATAAATAATATCTGATTTGAATGCAGAACTGCATGTACACTACTACTAATCAAACTGACAAAACGTATTAATGGGTGTGACCTGTCTCAGTAGCACATACAAGCAGGCAGGCTGGTTAAATATGGGCAATAATAAATCACCCCAAATTATTTTTTTTATTTTTTGTTTTCCAATGACAACAATAATATCGTAACATAACATAAAATAATAACATAACATAACAAATAACAGCTCTGGTGATGTCTGTCAATATCACTATCTTATCTATGTATAGCATAGCAAAGCAAGCCAGGAATTCAAGAAATATAACCTCAACAGTGATTAAGGGGTCATTTCACCCCTAATATGCTGATTCTGGCACAAAACAGTACACATCTGTTTCTTGCAGTGAAACTGTATTTAATATCTGACATCTGTTTGCTGGGTCTAGCATTCTACAATAAGCATTATAACTGTTATGTGTATCACTGCTCACAGGAAGGGTGGTGCTACATTATGGATGCACCTTGACAAATCTCCATCAATTGAAGCTGCATCGAACTATTTTTCTAATATGCTTGAACGGTAAATGCAATTGGTTTATTAAATAGATCTCAGTTCCACGTTTGCATTAATGTTTAATCAATCTATAGCTTCCATGTAATTATATTTAAGTCATTGAGATATGTATTGGTATAACCTCTTGTATTATTTGATCATTATATTCTAGAGGAAAATCTATACACATGCCACGTTTTACTATCAAGATTATTTGAATAAAACAGCATTTCTTTGATACAATGTATCAATTTAGAAGCACTGTAGTAAAAGTGACAACAGCATCCCCACCTAAAGCCCCCCTGTGAAACCCCTCCCTCTATCGTCGCCTAGACCCCGCCCCCTTCGCCTAGTACCCTGCCGCCTGCCTTGCTCTCCTCGCCATTGTCTCGGACACTAGAACGTCGCAACTTCCAGCGTTCTATCCCCAGACCACCCACTAAGCTAGAACCATGAGGGAGATCGTCCACATCCAAGCCGGTCAGTGTGGCAACCAGATCGGAGCTAAGGTGAGATTCTCATTCCCCAGAGGACATGCACCTCATCCTTAAAACTGGAGTTGACTTATTAGCCTGTAACAGGTCGCCCCCATCTTTTCATAACGGTCTTAAAAGATACATTTGTATTGATTACTGATTACCGTGCAATATTTCAAAGAATGACTTCATGTCCTGAATATAGAAACAAGAATCGTTATATTAATTAAAATGAGAATATAATGTTAAGTGGGTACCACAACCCAAATTTGATATTTTAAAGATACTGCATTGTGGGGTGGAGACCTATTCCATAATAATTGATTTAACCTGGTGCTATATGAAGGATAATAATAATAATAAATGATTTAAAAAAAAAATCTACATTGGCAAAAGATGCTGTCAATATTTTATTTTTTTGATGAGATAATTTTTCAAGAGAATTAAAAAATATATATTTTCATTGGATTCAATATGTCTGCTGCGAAATAAAGAAAATATCAATGATAAGCATTACAGTGTATTTGTAGAGGATTGGATGGGGAAAGAGATGTCTAGGGAGATGAAATGGCGGTAATCTAGAAGGTCCTCCCTCCACTGTAATGACATTATGATGTCTGTAGGCTTACATTCCTGCAAGGGGATTTTGCACCATCAGCCCTCTATAGCAGCCAGTGTATATTTTTCAATCTTCTAAAAGATTCCTAATACATTTAAAGATGTTTTTTATATACAGATTTTTGTGTGTGTAATATTAATACTTTGTTTTTACTTTTAAAATAAACAAAATGTATCCTTTACTGAATCCCCTCTGAAAATGTTATTAAGTGTCAAATTACATTTTAATTTATAATAGATACAATTGAAACTGCATCACAACTTCACACTACAATGCAGAGCATCGTCTGAAATCGACCAATCCCTTTATTTAAATTGATTTTTCATGGCTATATTTTTTTACATTTTTATATATAGCGAGTGATATATATTAGTGCTATATATTTTACATTGGTTTTGGCTTATTTGTGCCAGAAATCTTAAATGCAGCTTCCTACAGCCCAGTTTGTGGATGACCAATGCTGAAGACATTTAAATGAATGCAGGGAGTGGATTCTAGGGGAAAACCAGGATCCATTATGAAAGCATGTGGTGTTTTAAGTGAATATCCCCCGCCCCCTCAATTAAACAAAAATAAAATGTAAAAATAGAAATAAAATGCTCTTATATCACACAGTGGTCCTTTCAGCACATATACAATTCTATATTGTTACTTGAAATGTTTAATATATTTCTGTAACTCAATGATTTGGTGTAGTATAAATGGCATTTAAAAAATTGTGCATGATAGATTTAGAAAGTGGAATTATGAAGGTATACTAATTACAATATATTATATTTACCCCATTAAAATATTAAGTGTTTCCTTGTCTAACAGTGTTTGAATGTGTCCCTAGAATTTAGATTGATTGATGATCATTCTGGGTCCTTTTATCCCTCTTTTCTAAAAAAAGACCAGAATTATATAGTGCCAACTCCTCTCCCCCAACCTCCTCCTCCCTCTCCAGGTTTTCCAGTCTTTGTTCTCAGTCAGCCTCAGAAATGGGGAGGGAGTTTCCTTTTAAAATGGCATTTCTGATTTTGTTAAATCCCTAACCCCCCCTCAGGGAGGTGTGCGATCATTTCCCAGAAATGCTTTTACCCACTATCATTAATATTTAACTAAAATCTCCCTGGAAAACACAGATTGTCTGGGACATAGAGATCTGCAGTGCAGTAGAGCTGGGCAGTAATGCTATTACAGTGGGGATTAGGAATAGGGTGTGTATCTGGATATCCATCCTGCACTATATGAATAATATACATCCTTAACATGGGAATCATAGGTAGTGAAAATAGCATTATAATTATTTCTTGCATTGTTTTATTGTAAAATATTAAAACGGGAGTCAGATTTTGCAAACATTTTGTATAAAATATAAGTGTTCCTAAATGTTCATGCCTTTAACAAAAAAAACAACAATTATGGCTTTAATGAACCATCAGTTATGTCTGTAATGAATAATCTGCACATTCTATCCAAATACATACAAAGTACATTTATCGTAGTACAGATAGTGGCTATAAATAGGACCTCCCTATTATAACGGATAGGCAACATGGCTGATGGCTGAGATAGTAGATGTTAGTTATGCATTGTGAGTCTGACTGCTGATGACAGCCTGGTACAGCTGCAGTGCCACACCCTATGGTTTCAAGTTAGCCCTCTCCTCCCAATGGGCATCTGGGCATATAGTGTATCAATGATATCATATAGGAGGTAATTATTACTGCATATTTTGATATTTTATATAGTAAAATATTTAATGTGCTGAACATTATATGAATATAAATGGAGCACTGGGACACACACACACACTTTTTGCTTTCATAACAAATCTCAATATACAGTGGCTTCTGGCACTAATAACACAATACGTTTGTTGATCCAAGGAATTATAAGACTAGCAGTGTAGGGGGCAAGAAGGGATTTTTCCAGCGTTAGGGAAATTGAATGCTTTCTGAGGATTTAAAAAAAAATTAAATAAATTCCTCTAATTGGGCGATTGGATGAACATAATGGACGTGTGTCTTTTATTTTCAACCTAAACGGTCATGTAACTATTTAGTAATAACAAGTGATGTCACTGCCATATTCTTCTGTGCCGGTGACATCATTTTGGGTTAAATTGCCCTGATGTCAGGTCCCACACTGAATTTGTGAGGCTGTATTGTTCTCCAGTTTCCTCTGTCGATGTGGAAGGGGGGGGAGGGGAAGTCAAGGCATAGTGTGTACTGCAAATGAAGAGGCAAGGAGAGAATGAGAGGGTGGGGGGAGGTCTGTGTTTAATACAGAGAAGAGAGGAGAGTGAGCACACACGACCGACGCAATGGATAAAAATACATATTGGTGATTGCGTTTTGCATTCGTTGTACTATTACCAATATAATTTATTGGACTGCTAGCATGCACTGACACATGTGAAATAGAATTTGGACCGCTCTATGTTTTTAGAATACAATGGTGGGAAAGAAACCACTGGCTCTTATATGTTGTATTGTTAATGCTGTTTTCATGTGTTTATTAACACGTAAAAGGCAGAAAAAAAACTATAGTTGCGGATGAGCCTCGGAGTTCTAGAACTCAGAAATATTCTGTCCAGACAGAAGTCACCGTAGATCAACGCATTAAATCAAGTTCCTATCATGGTTTGTTTTTAGACAAAAAAGAACTTCAAATATATATAGATTATAAGAGTGTAGTGTTTTGCAAGAATGGGGGATGTGTTTTTGTACTTCCTCTCACAATATCTGAGTAGATCCTGACAAAATAAAGGATGCTTTATAATAGGGTTCATGTGTTTTTTTTGTTTGTAGTTTTGGGAGGTGATCAGCGACGAGCATGGAATTGACCCAACAGGGACATACCATGGGGACAGCGATCTGCAGCTGGACAGGATAAGTGTCTACTACAACGAGGCAACAGGTAATTTGAGATCCCTCTCTGTGTCTTACGACGCGACCTTGCCTATAAATCCGGGGTGTAGTCTCCTAATTAACAGAAATGCTACATATTGGATTCACGTACAGGCCTGGGCAGTGGTTCTGTGCAGAGGTTTGAATGAACAAAACTGACACGCTGTGCTTTTGCCTTTTGAGCTTTTGTCCTACATTAGCAGCTTTTTTTTTTTTAATCGTTCACTAAGATCTGTGCAAGTTTATTTTACTTTGCGTCACAGGAGTGGAGGAAATATTCCATAAGTCTTTACTTCTTAATAAACCTGCAGTGGGATCTCATTGTAAAATTAAACAAGAAACTTGCATGCATCGTTTGAAAATGTAATTGTTTGGAGGGAAAATTATCACTAATAAAGATCTAAAACTACAGATTTAACTCCTGAAGACAGCTTTCCGTTACACCAGCAAATACATTCCCAAGTATAAATAAAATGAGTAAAGCGCCTTCTTAAGTCCGTTTTGCATATTCTCAATCTTGCTCTTATTTTGTGCTCAGGTGGCAAATATGTCCCCCGTGCCATCCTCGTCGATCTGGAGCCAGGAACAATGGACTCTGTCCGATCCGGGCCCTTCGGACAGATATTCAGGCCCGACAACTTTGTTTTCGGTAAGTTGACTTTTTCTGACATATATTGAACTATTTAACTGATACGCTGATAAGTTACACTCTAGAAACATATATAGGAGTCTGAGCTATTAGAAGACAAAAGAGCACCCAACACATGTGACATATACAATGTGTTGATTACTTTTACTGTTTATTTACATTTACTTTACTATCTTACTAAACAATAAATTGGAAATGATTGATAATAAAGACTGCGCAGCTGGAAATTAGAAAGTGTGATTGTACCTGATGTTTATGCTTTATAGTGTTAGCTTTTGTTTGTAATAAATTGCTCTTTAGCTTCTTTGCAATGTTTACTGACTTGACGTCTCTTTTCCTTTATCAGGACAAAGCGGTGCTGGCAACAACTGGGCCAAGGGCCACTACACAGAGGGAGCTGAGCTGGTAGACTCTGTGTTAGATGTGGTGAGGAAGGAGGCAGAGAGCTGCGACTGTCTTCAGGGCTTCCAGCTCACACACTCATTGGGC
Organism: Mixophyes fleayi; assembly: GCF_038048845.1. Lineage (NCBI taxonomy): Eukaryota > Metazoa > Chordata > Amphibia > Anura > Limnodynastidae > Mixophyes > Mixophyes fleayi. Next base: position 16,952,240 of record NC_134410.1, read on the forward strand.
GGCGGTACCGGTTCTGGTATGGGCACACTCCTTATCAGCAAAATCCGTGAAGAGTATCCTGACCGTATCATGAACACCTTCAGTGTTGTACCATCACCTAAGGTATCTGACACAGTTGTGGAACCATACAACGCCACACTCTCTGTGCATCAACTGGTTGAGAACACAGATGAGACCTACTGTATCGACAATGAGGCCCTCTACGATATCTGCTTCCGTACTCTGAAGTTGACAACTCCAACCTATGGAGATCTAAACCACTTGGTCAGTGCAACGATGAGCGGCGTAACCACCTGCTTACGTTTCCCAGGTCAACTTAATGCTGATCTCCGCAAACTGGCAGTCAACATGGTTCCCTTCCCACGTCTTCACTTCTTCATGCCAGGGTTTGCTCCATTGACCAGCCGAGGCAGTCAGCAATACCGTGCACTAACTGTGCCTGAGCTCACCCAGCAGGTGTTTGACGCAAAGAACATGATGGCTGCTTGTGACCCACGACATGGCCGATACCTGACGGTGGCAGCAGTATTCCGTGGACGTATGTCCATGAAGGAGGTTGATGAGCAGATGCTCAATGTCCAGAACAAGAATAGCAGCTACTTCGTAGAATGGATCCCCAACAATGTCAAGACGGCTGTGTGTGACATCCCACCACGTGGCCTTAAGATGGCAGTCACCTTCATCGGCAACAGCACTGCCATTCAGGAGCTGTTCAAACGCATCTCAGAGCAGTTTACTGCCATGTTCCGTCGCAAGGCTTTCCTACATTGGTACACAGGAGAGGGAATGGACGAAATGGAGTTCACAGAGGCAGAGAGCAACATGAATGACCTTGTCTCCGAGTACCAGCAGTACCAAGATGCTACAGCAGAGGAAGAAGAAGATTTCAATGAAGAAGCTGAAGAGGAGGCTTAAATTACTCTATCCCAACACCACCATTACTTCTCCTCTTCTTCCTCATCTTTCCTCCTCCTTCACTCCCAGGCTGATAAAAAAAAAAAGAGTCCTTACTGAAGTTTAGCATTTGTTTCATTCTTCCATCCTTTCCTATTTTTCAATGTTTCTCTTCTGTTCCTCTATCCCTTCTCTATCTTCGTTGCTTCAGTCATATCGATGGTCAAAGAGAGTAGGCCTTGACTTAAGTGGATGACACCTCTGTTTAAAGTTTTCAGCTTGGTCTTTCGAGTTGGCATTCAGTTGATAGGTCTCAGTAGGTTCCTTCAATTACAGGTAGAGCGTAATCACCATCTTAGGTTGCATCGAACTAGGCCAATTGCTTCCACAAAAGCCTCAACCTTTTTGTGGCTGAGTGCTGGTCTCTACAGCCACAAATGGGTTTTAGCAAAATGTCTCTTGTTACGCCCTGGGATTATAGGAGAGCATGGCAGCTCCTGGGCATGTCCCAGCTCTTCTAGGCCCCCGTTTCAGTGGTGGCCACTTTGTACTTCTACTGGAGTGTTCCCTTTTCTGCTCGTTTCCTTAAGTTATTACTGTGGACACACATAAAACGTACTAGTCACTGCCACTTCCCTCATCCCCAACTAGATGGGAATTGAAAAAATATCTCCACCTCGCTGAATTCTGTATAGGTCTCATACGTTGGTTTTATTCTGCCACATTTTATTATTTATCAACCAGTAACCGGGATCTAAACTTCCTTTAACAATTAACAAATGCACTTACTCAACAGTCTCAATTATTATGGCAGATTTCAGTTGTACTAATTGCACGGCTGTGAAATCTATTGTCTCAGTCGGCCACCCCTTGAAACGTTCTGCAGTTAATAAGGAAACAATTGCATTCAAAAGAGAGAAAGCAGTTCACTGTTAGCAAATAGAAGGAATTGTGGGGAAGAAGTTTTCTCAGAGTGAAAAGTGGATGTTTAATTTTTTTTTTTTCCTGTATTGTTTATCTTTGTTACTCTCATCTTTTTCTTCTCTATCTTTGTCCCATGCCATAATTATTTTTTATTTTACTGTTGCTTTTTCATATTGAAAAGATGACAAGCCTGTGACAGAAAAAAAATAAAACCTTTTTTTTAAAGTTTCACAATGTGTGAATGGGCATTATTTGTTAGCCAGGGGTTAGGTGTTTTAATAGGGTTGGGGTTTTCCCACAAGTTCTAAAGTTATACAGGCATATATTGTACGCATGAAACTCAGAACCAGCTAATGGGTTAAGCAGAAGAGGTATCGGTAAACACACTGAGCAGTAAAACATTTTTGTTTTGCCAGGAACTGACGGGGGACTAAAATATAAGTTTTTAAACTTGCATATTGGCATCATTGTCTTGAGCACCAAAACATCTTATATTAAAACTGCTGTTCAATGAAGTGCACAATTTTGATCAATTATCTTATTAAAAGAGGCTGACTTCCCTCATTAGGGATATGAATAGGATGTCTGATGATATTCCCCATATGACTACATACACATAATACTAAATTATATACAGTCATGTGAGTTTACATGCGGCTGAGAGAAACCAATCAGTAACAGGAAGCCAAAACTACCATCATAAGGCTTCATTTAGCATTAGGAATAAATTCAGCAGGTATAATTTTACACCATGTTGCACTGCAGGGGAGGCACTAAAATGCAGATAGACCAAGCTCAACGCTACATCGCAGTGTTAAAATAAAGCACATTGCATTTACACCGCTTACATTGCAATATGGCTTGTCCAGGTGCAAATTTATACACTTTAGATGCATATGCCCCTAACTAGATATTCTGTACAGAATATAAAGTAATCTGATTGGCTGACTAAAGGTTTGCGCTCATCACTAAGTCACACCTAAGAGTTCCAGAAAACAAGAAGCTCCAGTGGAAAGACTTTCCTACGCTGGTGGATTTCTGACTGTGATCAACTCACTGCACCAGATCTCATAAGGTCTTGTTTAAAAACATCCTATGAGCATAAATGTGCTGTAACCCATAGCAACCAAATTCTGTAAATATAGCTTTTGTGGTGCAGTTCTGAAGATATCTGACTGGGCTCCAAGCAATACCCTCTTAGGCACTCCAGATATAGATTGTTGCTACTTAAATTAACTGTTGAGCAGAACTTTTATCAGTTGCAGGATTCCGGCCCATACTCTGGGCGTTTCTGCTGGGTAAGTGAAATTAATGACACAGAGGATTGATTGTTCTCGCCACAAAGTAACATATTAAAGGCAGCACTCAACTTTATTATGGGGGCCAAATATAACTTGTTGGAGGCTCTAGCCACCTTTCACCATTTATTGATTAAAAATAGGGTTCAAATGAAAAGGTGGTGTTGACAATAGCAACAAATCAGGTGCTTGCTTCCTAAATGGCACACCACCTTTTTCCTTTGCACTACTTTTTCATAAATGCTCCCTGTGGTTTTAAGAAGATATCCCGGGGTCAGAATGGTTGATTTGTAGGTGGATAACATAAACCATTATCCAGAAAGGTAATTACACAGGAGACATTGCCAATGTTCACTCAACCACTAGTTGATAAAAAAAAACACATAATTCTGAAGCTGACCACACACATGGAAATCTGTGGGCATTTTCAGACTTGATTTTTAGTGCCGTCTAGATAGAGCTCACACAAGGTTTTAAAGATCCCTAAAATGTTCCTATTTTTCAATAGCATCCATCGGATAATTACTGTTACTTTGTATACTCATTACATTTCTCACTATCCATTCTTATTCTGTGGGCCTTATAATGCAATATTTATTGAACAAGAGCTTTTAAAATGTAGGTAAATTACATTATAATCAAGCTCTGTAAGCATAGCATGGAATCATGTCCCCAGACATATGTTAAAGTGCTCATAGTGTATGGGCCAACACAGTGCTCCGCATGGTCCGACCATGATCTGACTAGTACAGGCAGGTAAGAAAAGTGAGCTGTTGACTGAACCTACATATAGTTCATCAGGCCAATCAGACTGCATGGGGTCAGATCTATTCAATATGTCCGCCTATGTGTGTGTAGCCAAAGCTGGCATAGACTTGTCCGGTGAAATAATTGGATTGCAATGAGTATTACAAGCTACGTCCTATGATAAGTTATGGTAAGCAAAGTGCATAAAATAAGATACATTTCCTACCCTTCCCCCTCCATGCCACTACCATGGTAACAGGCAGTGCAGTTTCCAAGGCCACAATTACCATGTTATCTCTGAGGAGGTAGGGAATCTGAAGCGTACGCTACATCGCTGCATGAAACCAGTATGGAAAGCATAATTCTACAGAAATTACATGAACCTACTTCCCTGTTAGAGCTTCGTATTCCCTCATGGTCTGTATAGATCAGGACTATACTGAATATTGTCACTGTTAATATTGGCCACTGGCTTAAAAGGTTAATTTTTCTCACCTAAAATTATATTGCATACTTTTTTGTTGATTTTAAAAGATTATTCAGTCTTCAAAACCACTGGTCGAAGAGGAAAATGAGAAGTGACGATATGGAAAATGGAATTTTGTAGTTGTACAATGAAAGCAGTAGGAAAAGTGCCAGTATGGCATACGACCGTATACCAGCCCACTTCCACCACTGATTTAAACAGTATCTACCACAAAGCAAATATTGCCCAATGAATGTGTCTGTGTTTTATTTTCTGTGACTGCTGTAAAACATTTTGACACTTGTGTGAATCCCGGTAACCAATTTTTGGCTCTCTGCAGTGACATCACAACACTGTATGAATTGATAGTGGTGTTAGATCTAAAATTCTGATCCAAGTTTGCCTGTGGTGTCAAGTATATCTTGAAGCGCTTCAATCAGCTGGAGAGAATAGGCACAGACCAAGTTCTGTATACAAGGAATATTCTCTGATTTATTGATACAAAGATACAAGTTTTTATAGCCTACTGAATAAATGAATCCTACGTCATAAGCATACAATAGTCCATGGGATGCGCTGCCGATTAACTATCTCACGTGTTCTTGAGGTGTTTACTTTCTCCCCCTTCTAAGGACAGATGTCTCAATTGTTCTTATCTCAAGGGGAGCTGAAGGTTTATGTCCTATCTGCCATATCCAACGTCATGGGCATAGCTCCCACACCACAAGCTAAAAATGAAGCTACTTATTGTTCTCATATCTTGATACATAACTTCAGGAGTTCTCTATGTCAGCTTAACCTCAAGGCCATGGGCTTACATCTTGTAAAACTTCATATCAGCAGAAAAATGAATAATCTCTTTTAGCAAATAATATTTCTATGCAAGTTACAATAAATGGCTTTACAAAGGCTTTATGAGGCCTTAACAAAAAATCATATTTAACAGCGGCAATAAACTACAACTATCATCAGCAATAGGTTACACAGAGGGATCCATTAGCTGTGCTAACTGCTTTTTGTCTCCCATGTGACATCATCACCAAGATCCTTTAATGCATGAAAGCTTGAATAGGCTGCACAAGACTAATAGCTGTACAGAAGGTAACACAAAATGGACTTTTGAAGTTTGATGGTGCGAGCCAGACAGCACCAAAGATACACAATAGTGTATTTTACCCAGAGCAACTAAACTGACCAACTTATTTACTTTTCAAGTACTTATAGCTCCGATATTTACAAAGACATATTATCAAGCTTCTTCCTCATTTTTGTTCATCACCAGCTCTTTACAGCAACCAGCCAAATGGCCCTCTCTCCCACCTGCCCATGACCTCAACATCAGGGAATTCAATCTGCCAGTGGAAATCTAATTCACGCTGACCGGTTCAGCAGCCCCAAGGCTTGATTTACGGCTCAGGCCGCCCAAGGCTAATATGCTTATAGCGCCCCCTCACCTCACCATGGCAGGCTAATACGTGGTATGTAAAAAAACAAACTTGTCCTTAATTTAAAGTCCAGCCTCCTTCACCCTACTTACCAATGTTTATGTTCCTATGTTTTCAAAACTGAGCTCCATTTCGCAACTGTACGGCAAAACGGAGGCATGAACAAGCGCTACTGAGGGTGAAGATGTCAAGGCGGTGGAGAACCGTCAGCCTGCTCCTGTCCCCATCTTTGTCTCTCAATCATTTTTCAGCCTTTACCATGGCAATACGTCAAGATTAAAACATTACTACACTTTTATTTCATGTTTTCTTTGGAGAACATATTCTGTTATATTTTAAAATGAAATTCAGTTTATACCTCTCCCTGTATCAATAAAAAATTGTGCACCCCATCAAAAGCTGAGCTCCCTAGGCTGCAGCCTAGTGAGCCTATTGGATAATCAAGCCCTGAGCCGCCCCCTCTGTCTCGTCATTTTCCTAAGGTCAAGGTAATTCAAACCTTCTGCTCAAATAAAGAATCATGCTGACAGGATAGTAAAATCCAGAAATATTGTAAATAGGTTAAACTGTAACCTGGTATGTTTGTAGTGGAACTTGCACAGGTTGTTGAGACAATGATTTCTGGAGCCGCAACATTCTAAGCTCATACAGTCAGCAGCGTATTGACAACCAGCTGAAATTAGGACTCGGCCAAGGGTGAATTACGGCATAACTGCTGTGTCCTGGTGAAGGGAGCCGAGTGGGCTTAAATAATTAAGGAATTAGGGAAGGATTTATCAGCTCTATCAGGTTTTTTCCATCAATACCTCTAAATCTCAGGATCTTATCATATCACTGCCTGAACATGTAGTTAAACTCATTAAAGATGACATACTCATTGTAGAAATCTTTAGACAGCTGCCGGCAACCTTGACTGTCCTTCACCATTTATCTTAATCTTTATCTTCTGGTACTGGAGAAGCCTTTTCCTTTCGTGCTGCATGGGTATTCTTGTGGTAATCTGCCAGCTCGATGTAGCTGTGTGGTATTTTTCTTTGGCATCATGTTCACTGTTGGACACAGAGCCAGGACACTTGTTCCCCAAGCTCACAGAAGTTGTGGTGGCAGCTGCTTCTATCATGGAGGCTGCAGAAGTCACCAGGGCCTGATTAAGGGTTCTGCCCGCCCTAGGCTAATATACCCATAGCTCCCCAACCACTGTTTACGTTCGTATTCAGCAATGAACAAAACATACTGCACGACTACCAATTAATGCACATAGGGAACTATACGTTCAGCATCTAATATAAGGCATATATCTGGAACTTCTTAATGGATATTCAGACATATAAGAATACTCCTAAAATTAATATTCAGGAGTATTCTCCAGCATTTAAATTTAAAGATTGTGTCTTTCTCTCTGACCTGTTCTTTGACTACCTGCTCTTCTCATTTACTTGCACTTGCAGCTTTATTTTTGTTAGGCTGGCTTCTAGAAAGTTGGGGTCCTATTTTGAAATTCTGCTATTTTTTTTTATTATAATGCAAAATGTTAACAAACCCAGAATGATTTGGCTATTTGGTTCAAACACAACACTCCAGTATGGTCAAATAAAACTACCCCCTAGCACAGGCATATACAGACAACAAAATAAATACAAAATTATTGTCAAAGAGCTATAATCAAATACAAACCTCTACCAACCCCAACTGACAAGCATTTAGCATACTAGTGCTCACAGAGAACATCCTTGTGAATGCTACACACTACAAAGAGCAACCTTGTGAATGCTACACAATAGAGATTATACCCCCAGCCAATTCATGATAACCCCAACCAATTCATCACCCCTCAGCCATTTCATCAACCCCTCCCCAGCCATTTCATTTCCCACCCCCAAGACATTTCAACAAACTCAAGCAGCCAATTAATCACCCCACCTAGAAATGTTATCACCTTTCCCCATCCATTTCATGTCACCAGCAGGCTCACTTACCTTTCTCTCCGGCAGCAATTTCCATTGATCAGGCTCTGGTCAAGGACAGCAGGGCAGCAATTCTGATTATTGTTAGCTGTCTATCAATGGACAGTTCTTAGTTGGGTTTTGTGAGATGTGGTACGCCTTATCTAGCGAGTCCAGACTAAGAACCGCTGCCACACTCACAGGCTGCTAACAGCCATCGGATTTGCTACCAGACATTGAGGCACTGAGAATACAATCCAGTAGTACCTCCAAACAACCCCATCTTTGATGTGATGACATTACCCTACACTACTGTAATATCCCACTGCTTCAGTTCTAAAGCACACGAGATCTTTCAATGTACTTTGAGTCAAAAAAGGCCTAAGACTGTAGCTAATGTAAGGAAATAGTAAATTCCAGTAAACTCCATCAGTCTCGGTTCTACAGTCTTACTTTTTGGATGCTTAGTTTGCCTAAATGATGCAATCTCATACCATATTGAATCTAATGCCATGGATTGGCTTTTTCTCTAGTTACCCACATATGTCCTCATTGTTCTGGGTGAAGCCATCAAAGATATAGACACATAAACATTTTGGGTTTGTGACATATGGACTAAAAATATACGTCTCTTTAACTCATTCTTTCTCTCAGGTCAAGACTCACAGCCCTAATCAGCCGTATTAGTTTTGCTTGATCAACCAATCCAAAAATTCCTCTACCATCCGTTTATTTTATGAAACAGCATTGTATTCCCAATTCTGAAAGTCTAACATACCTACAAGTTTTCATGGATGCCAAGGGGTGTACTTTCCAGTTATACGCATATTAAATGATGTCCAAACTTCAATCAAATGCACAAACCAAAGATGTTGGGAAGCAGATCTACAATAGTACAGATATTAGAGAAGGTCTATGGTCTAGATGGAGGTCATCCTCTCTTATCCAAAAACAAAGAGTCATCAAATTAATGTGAAGTCTTTCAAAATCTTTCCAGCAACTTTAGATCCAAGTTGTTTTCAGCAATGTGGGGCATCAGGTACCGTTTTTTCCCATCTGTTGACAGTGCCTGGTTTGCAAGGCTGCCTTGGATGAAATATCATGCTGCTTTGTCTTACATTTACATCGGTAGGTATATTTGTGTGTTTGGTGGAGAGAGACAGTCCGTTAAACAGGGGTTCTTAATTTTGGTCTCCTGCCCCACCCCATTCATTTAACAAATAAATAAAAATGATGTATGTGTCTGGAAGTTTGTATGTTGTACTGTTGGTATGTTTGTCTTTCCTGTGTCATGAAGATATTTTGGTCCCTGTTCTCTTCTGTTGGTACATTATTTATATTCATGCATGTCTTATTTGTAAGATGTTTATCATATCTGTAAGATGACTGTCCGGCGCTACGGAATCTGTGGCACCCTATAAACATTGATGATGGAGTTAATGTGCTGTGCTCACTCTGTGGCATGAGAATCAATAGGAAGAGGACCAAGGAGGAAAAGTCTGTGGTTGTAAGGTCCACGTGATCCCTTTTAAGGATACATGCAGCCCCGAGCAGCCTGTTGCTCACCGCTGATATGGAAGATTTTGGCGCTAAAGGAAACAGCAGACCTGTGTTATGTCTTGGGAAATCCAGAAGATTTCTGGTTTTGGTCCTCTTTCCTGAAACCACACATTTTCTCTCCACAGAGCTCACTGTGATCATCTGCTTTTATTTCACTTCAATGAACTTTAATTGAATGGTTCAGTGAGTAAAAAGCAGCCAATGGCAGCACTAGTTTGGAACCATTGCTGTCATTGACTGTTTGATAGCTCAAGCTGTGAGAACAGCAATGTAAAGTAGACAGACTTACTGCTGCTGGAACAGAAGCTAGAGGAAAACAATGGGTCTCTGCATGGTACGCTGGACAGCAATGGGGCTCTGCATTACGGCTTACGGTCACCAGTGTAGCTCTCTGCATGGTATCTGCTAAGCAATGTGGGGTTGCATAATATCCATTCATCAATGAAGTTCTGCATGATAACTTGTTAGAAATGTGGCTCTGCATTATATCTGGTTAGCAAAGAGGCTCTGCAATGTATACTGGTCATCATTTGGGTCTCTCCATCGTCTAATAGCCACCAGGTTATTTCATTGGCTGTGTAAAACCTCTTCAGGCAATCCAAGCTCGCAGAAACTACTTGCAAATAGCAAAAGTCTATTTAGTTTCAAGTTGACTTATCTGAAATGGAGTTTTGGAAGTTAATGGAATTTATCTATACAGATCAATATCTCCATCACCGAAGCAGGGGCGGATCTAGACTTTATGTTTAGGGGGGGCGATTTTGCATAATCACGCCCCTCCTTTGCTCTGATTGGCTGGCCTGCGTTAACCCAGCCTTCCGCCCGTGATTGGCCCCGCCCCCTCCCGTTGTGGCCGCCGGCTGGGACCACTCTGATTGGCTGGCCCACATTTAGCCCCGCCCCTCCCGTTTTAATCGGCGGCTGGGACCTAGCTTTTTGCTGCTAGGGGGGGCGAATGCCCCGATCGCCCCCTCCTGGATCCGCCACTGCACCGAAGAGGGAGTATATAAAAGGAAACATGGAGGGTTCTGGTTTCATAAGGCAACAGTCCCTCCAATAGTAGGTCAGTTGATATTTATGCAGTATGGGTATATTCAGGGTTCTCATGTCATGTTGGACCAGGGGCGTTGCCAGTGGGTTAAGACGATCTGAGGCCCTGGACTGGAACTATGTCATGGGCTCACATCCCATGTGTGTGTCTCGACTACATGTTAAATGTACATCATGCAGCCTGCAGCACACCTTGTATATATACACTATATGAACAAAAGTATTTGGCCACACCTGTTAATTATTGAATGGAGGTTTTTCAATCAGACCCGTTGCCAGAGTCACCATTTGCAAACATTTGTAAAATAAAATGGGACGTTCTGAAGAGCTCAGTGACTTCAAGCGTGGTACTGTGATAGGATGCCACCTTTGCAATATGACGGTCGTGAAATTTCATCCCTGCTGGATATTCCACAGTCAACTGTAAGTGATATTATTAGAAAGTGGAAGCATTTAGGAACAACAGCACGAAACGGAAGACCACGTAAAAATACAGAGCGGGGTCAAGGCGCATGGTGCGCAAAAGTCACCAACGCTCTGCTGATTCCATAGCTAAAGAGTTCCGAACTTCCACTGGCATTAATGTAAGCACAAAAACTGTGAGAGCTTAATAGAATGGGTTTCCATGGCCGAGCAGCTGCATGCAAGCCTCACATCACCAAGACCAATGCTAAGCGTTGGATGGAGTGGTGTAAAGCACACGACACTGGACTGTAGAGCAGTGGAAACGTGTTCTGTAGAGCGACAAATCACACTTCTCTCTCAGATGGGCCAGTCTGGGTTTGGCAGATGCCGGGAGAACGTTACCTGCCTGTCTGCATTATGCCAACTGTGAAGTTTGGTGGAGGAGGGATAATGGTATGGGGCTGTTTTTCAGGGTTAGGCTTCAGCCATTTATCTCCAGTGAAGGGCAATTTTAATTCTTCAGTATACCAAGTCATTTTGGACAATGCTATGCTTCTAACTCTGTGGCAACAGAATGGGGAAGGCTCTTTTTTATTCCAAAATGACTGCGCCCCAGTGCACAAAGCAGGATTACAAAGACATGGTTTGATGAGTTCTGTGTGGAAGAACCTGACTGGCCTGCACAGAGCCCTGACCTCAACCCCATTGAACACCTTTGGGATAAACTGGAACGGAGATTGTGAGTCAGGCCTTCTCGTCCAACATCATAAAGTATATGTATCTGAATACAATGTCACTACAGTCCCCGTGGTGTAATGGTCAAGTGTAAGAATACTTTTCTCCATATAGTGTATATAGGCAAAGACAATCATATAAAATAAACAATACATATAATAATTCAAATGTTCCTCCAAAATGCTAGGAGAAATTGCTTACCATTTATTAATCAGACATCAGTCTTATAAGAGTGTTGTTTTATCTTGAGAATAGTGTATTCTTTCAAAAACATTTGGCACTTCTAAAAATAATTTAAATAAAACCAAAGTAATTTGCTGCATATCTGTACAAAAAACTTGTTTGGCTATGACCAATTGCTGTTTACCTGAGGTATAGATATGTTACACGTATATACAATCCCTTTGTCATAAATCAACATGGATAAAACCAAAGAGCTGGCAACTCAAATGCGTCAGGGATTGTGGACCTGCACAGATTAGGAAATGGTTATAAAGAAATTAGTAGTCAGTTGAAATTACCATTAAGCACAATCAAGGCAATAATAAAAATGCAAGAAAAGAATGGAACAGTTGAATATTTGCCAGGAAGATTACACATGAGCATACTGCCCCCATGTAGAGTGAGGAGGATGGTAAGAGATGCAGTGAGGAACCCAAAAAAATCTAAACTGTGCAGTTCTGTTGAATCTTGGGGTTTTAAAGTTTCAAAATTCACTGTCAGACGCCACCTCCATGACCATAAGCTTTTTGGAAGAGTTCCTCAAAAGAAGCCTTTCCTAACAGCAAGACACAAAATGCAGCACCTGAACTTTGCAAAATGTCACTGGAACTATAAATGGAATGGTGTGATGTGGCCAGATGAGAAAATTGAACAGCAAACCATCAGGGCCGGATTAAGGGACTGGAGGCCCCTGGACTAAGGTCCCCCCCCCCCCCTGTGAGCAGCCCGCCTTCCCCTCAAGCACTTACCTCCTTCTCCTGTCACTGTAGCCCTTCCGCCGCGCGCTGTAAGCTCCTTACTGAGGAGATCTCGTGACACTCTCACAAAATCTTGTCAGTAAGGAGATTACTGACCGCCGCGTAATGACTGCACTGACAGTGCTCAGCAGCATTGATTGGGCAGGGGCCACCCCAATTGCTTTAGATAACACAGGATTTTTCATAGGTTCGCGATTGATCATGTCATTGGTAATAGACAGCTGTTCTACCAACATGTTGTGGTAGACTTCCAAGGTATATCAGTGTTTTTCCCACATTGGAGCAAAGGGAAATGCGACAGGCCTTTAGCGTTGCTGTGTAAATTTGTTCCTTTGAACTCAATGTTGAAGTAGAGGAGCAGTCATGGCATCCCTTGTAGAACATCATCTATTGCTCTTAGAGCAGGAGTTTATGTTATTCCAAACACAAGACGGTTATATTGGAATAAGCCTTTGTGCTTAGCAAACAAATTATTTTGTGTACTTTCACTCATCATACCACATACTAAATGGTCTCTTAGAACATCTGATAACCCTGCTCCAAATTGACAAATAACTTTCCCAGTTCAGCAATATATTCTGTAACACTTTCACCTGTAGTTTGGCTTCTTTTATGAAACTGAAATCTCTCAGCAATCACTAATGGTTTAGTAATTAGATGATTTTTTTTTTGTAAATGTCCACTATGTCTTTAAATGAATTGCTGTCTGGCTTATTAGGTGTTCATAAACACCTCAGTAAGCTGTATGTTTTGACACCCATTATACAGAGCAGAACTGCCACTTTCTTGTCTCCCTGCACATCGCTGGCATCACAGTATAGTTCTACTCTTTCAATATATGTGGCCCAGTACTCTATAGCACTGTGGAAAACAGTTATTGTGCCAATGTATCCTGACATTTTTGCTTGCATGTCCTTTTCCTCCCTTTGTAAGATAAGGAATGATACAAAGCACCTACTCCCTTATTCCGCCTGGGTGATTCTTGCACTTTGCAATCGCACTGTTTCACTTCTGCTTTGAGGACTACCAGAACAATACTACTGAGGATTTAAATCCTCGTCACCAGTGTTTAGTCTGTCACTTTTAAATGAATAAACTCTGTATAAGCAATGACTGGTGGGCAGCACGGTGGCTAAGCAGTTAGCACTTCTGCCTTACAGCACTGGGGTCATGAGTTTGATTCCCAACTGTGTAGAGTTTGTATGTTCTCCCTGTGTTTGCGTGGGTTTCCTCTGTGTGCTCTGGTTTCCTCCCACACTCCAAAAACATACTGGTAGGTTAATTGGCTGCTATCAATTGGGGAATTTAGATTGTAAGCTCCTATGGGACAGGGACTGATGTGAGTTCTTTGTACAGCGCTGCGGAATTAGTGGCGCTATATAAATAAATGGTGATAATGATTTAAAGCCACTTTACTGTGCTCTCCTCATTTCACATAACACCAGGCGATAGATTCATATGCCCATTTTATTAGGCAGATTCAGTTAGCCTCGAGCTGCCACCGGACAGCCCCAAGATGTCCGGCTGGGCACATTGTCGGCTAATATGGTACAGAAATTTCTGCTTTTTTTTTTTGCTCATATTCTATGGGACATAAGGGAAAACGAGCGGAGGTTTTAGTAAACACTCTGACGCAATGAGCCTCCGTGGAAACACACTGCGTCACCTCACGCCTAAATGAATCTGTCCCAGAGAATACAAAAAAAAGAGGATTCGGTGTATCCCTCTGCCAGATACACATAGTAAAATAAGAACCACAACATTTAACATAAATGTTTACCTGAGTAAAGATACTATTGTGAGGCAAAAGGGCAATCTGTAGCTTTTCAGCTTCAATAGCGGCTAGTAGAGCATTCTTGTACTTGTAGTTCCACAAGAGCCGTTGTTTGCCTAAGCTTGCTATACTCAGGACATACTACTAACACAATATATTTCATGAGACATTAGCCTTGACTATGTTATCCTCGGCACAGTTGGTTGGCTTCAAACAATACTTTTGAGCTAATTAAGTTTAATTTTTTTCATAATATAAATGAGAAATCTATAAAGCCCTACTGCATCCTGTCAGAGACGTATAAATTAGGACGGCAGCCATTTGCGCGAAGATCAATTGAAAGATTCATTTCAACAAAATGGATCCGACAACGAGGTCACAAACCCCCAATTAATTTATTCCTCTAGCGCTTAGAACTTTTGTAACTCTTTTATGGCGAAGCAAAATAAGCCGCAGCCAATCGGGAGCCTGTGTTGCTGTTCACGCCTCCAACCTCCTAGCGTGACGTCACTGGCGTGTGGAAGGGCCAACGGATTCCAATCCCAGTGGGTATGATGAGTGACTGGAGCCTTCCCCAATCACAAGCGGGCTGCTCAAATGTGGGCAGGGCCAAGGTGCTGTATGCATTGGAGCTGCGGGAGAGAGGCAGGAAGTGAGGTGTGGAGATGTATATACGTTGTCTGTGTACATATATGTATATATTGTGTGCCATGTGCTGTGTAAAGTGTGTGTGAATGTGGGCAATGCAGCTCTGGGCTCTTGCTAGTAACAGCACAGGCAGCTATGCCCTGAACAAAGTACAACAGACAGTAGGGTGCCAGTATATAGGGGGGAGGGGCTGTGTGTCTACTTTAATACATATACAAGTGACTATGGGGACCATAGGAGATTGTTATGTAGATTCTTGCACAGTACAACTTCTTACTGTATATGCATGATGCAATTCTCAGTAGGGTTTAAACAAAATGTCAGTTTTATGATGATGTGAAGTGGTGCTATGTAGGGGATAGGCAGGGGCTGGCTGACAGGTAAACTTAAGCTGGGGGTGAGGGGGCAGACTCGGCTCAGCAGTCCGCAAGGGACCGGCCTGAGGGGCAGATGCCGCACTGAACCCCAGCCAGCCCCTGGGGATAGAAGTCTGTTTCTGCACAAAGGGCATCTCATAGACAGTTGTGTTTACACAATAGCCTGGAACTGTGTTCCTAGTTCATCAAATGTTGGCAAGTTTGGAAGTGCCAAAGGTTTCTTGTTTACATGCAAAGCACAGGCACACTTCTTACGGTGTTGAAATACACAGGTTACTGTGAAGTTAACAAACAGTTTCTGAAGGAGAATTGTAGCAATCAATTCCATCTAACAAGTTGTTCATCGTTTTACACAACTACAGCAACAAAAAGTGAGGCCTCAGTATCTCTTATAAATGTATATATTGTAATATTTAATCATCTTGCAGTTAGAAAACTGCTTCCGCCTCTTCACATATATAAATGTAAATGTAGACTTAACCTCATGTGTCAAACTCCCATTGTCCAATAGATTGTAAGCTTGCGAGCAGGGCCTTCTCACCTCTTTGTCTGTTTTACCCAGTTTGTTTATTGGTTTACTATGTTTGTCCCCAATTGTAAAGCGCTACGGAATATGTTGGCGCTATATAAATAAATGATGATGATATATAAAACAGGCTACTTTATCAAACACCAACAAGAAACAGCAAAGATTACTCACAAAGCTGTAAAAATGTGGGAGCAGGTAAGCGCTTTTATATGGGCAAATCTACCAAAGTAATAAAAGCCCAAAGCTCATTCACTCATGATTTATTTTCTATATAAATGGGGTGCGACCAAACAGTATTTTAGGATAAAATTGTGAAAGTGCTAGTGTTCCTAAAGTAATAATAGGCAGCACTTTGAAGTGATACTGTTACTGTTTCCACCATAATCTTTAACTGGTGGACCCACAATCCCAATATGATCCTCTTACGTTCCATCACGGAACAGTTTTGACATCATATCTCACCAAATATAAGGTTATATTTTACAGGGTGAACATCACTACTCACAAACTCTAACTGTATATTTTAAAACGATTTGTATGTGTGTCTGTAGGCAAAATGCAAGTTTTTTTTATTGCCTCAAGCCTACAATATATGTGTGTGGGCAATCGGGCCACTTCAAACCCCTCATTTAAACTACGTATCTGCAGTATTGCATGGGACAAAAACAAAACAAAGCAGTGAACTGGTTAATGGTTTATTTAGCCTTTACTTTAGTCCCTGGGTGGATAAAATAAAATTACTGGCCAGTAAATACAATCTAGAAGCCAGAGCAAGCAGCCATTGGATATTTATCTTTTTTAAGATATATACAATTTACTATCAAAAGTTAGTAAGTGTATAATTATCTCAGCTACCTGTCTGCTAGAGTCTGATCGGCCTGAAACGTATGTATGTGTGTCATAGGATGGATGATACCCAACGCTTGCAGTGGGATGACGATGAGGAAGAGACTCCAGTGAATAGACATAGACCGGTAGGAAATCTGCACATGTTCGCTGGGATTCATGGACCAGCACAGGGTGAGTTCCTTTTTTTTAATTTAATTTCCACATTTTTATTTCTAATCTTTTTGACGGTGAGACTGGACCGTCTTGGAGATCAGCCCCATGTTGTTTGGGAAAAAAAAGGTACAGTTAGTTAAGTCTAGATCAAAAATATGACCTCTTGCCATCTCCACCAGTTTTGTAAGTGTCCCTGTTATGGTGGCTTGTGGCAGGTTTTCTAGTAATATATTTGTTATTTGTCACTTGTATGTCTAGCTTTGTAATAATCATAGTTTTTTATGCTTTTGTGTTATTTTATTTCACACCCCATTTTTTTTATTTTTACTAGTAAACATATTTTCTTTATTTCTTTACTATCAGTCCAATACGTGCGACCTGTAATGTTACTGGTTTTCCCCATCTTGTCATTTGCTTCTCAACTTTATCGGTGTTCCATAGTTCTCTTCTTGCTTTGTTATTCCTGCAGATTTCCCCATCTATCTTGGCCAGAATCTCATTGGCCGTCATGCTAGCTGTGATATCACCCTGCCAGCACAGTCTGTGTCCAAGAAGCACGCAATCTTGGAGGTGAAAGCAGACTGCCATACCATCTGTGACAATAGCAGCCTAAACAAGACACGCCGCGGCAAGGCAGCCCTTTCGCCGAACGTACGTTACTCCCTGTCCGATGGGGACTTCTTGATGTTTGCTGATGTGGCATGTCGCTATACCATAGCGAAAAAAGTTGAAGAGACAACTACTCTGGAAGATAGTGAGGATGACTCTGTCCTGGTGCCCGGAACTCAGGGACCTTTGGCAATTGAGAACACTCCTGCTGTTGCCATCCGTAGGATGGTGCGAGGGACTGTACTGGCGAGGGACTCTGGAGATGAGGATGAAGATTCTGATGTTCCGAGGAAGTTTAGCGGAGAAGGGGAAGGTAAGAGGGATGGAAATACTAATGTGGGGAATTCTCTGGACCTCCGTTATAGAGCTAGGACAAACTCGGCTTTTGTTTTAGCCATTGGCACCTGCTGTTACATGCCAATTCAGGCTAACGGCATAATATTATTGAGAGCTTAGAAACTCTTCAAGAAGCAGGAAAAAAAATCTATATATTTTTTTCCATCAATGAAATTCATTTAGCATGATGTTATTAATGTTTACTGTGCATACAATGCATTTTTATAGTTTCTCTTAATTGCAGACTCATGTTCTGGCATGCATATGCATCTGTCATCCGTGTCACTCGGCACTTACCCGCAACCTGTACCTGGTGCAAGTGATACGACTGAAAAACACGAACCTTAGAGGTGCCCATCAGACAGATATACATGCGCTCAACCTTGACATGCACTTATTGTACATTGACCCTTCCCGTCCCCGTTCCACCCATGAAATCATAGGCTGTCTGAACTGTACTTTGTTCGAAGATGTATTGGATGTACTTGCGTTCACTGGCGCATAGACCGTTTCTGGGCGTGTGCAGTGCAATTTTATGCAAAATGCGGAACATATCGGCATTTACCTTTCTTAATGAATCAGGCCCACAATGTTTGTATTTAAGATTTATCAAATTGTGTATATACCCTTGTTATCAAATAAAGTGCAAGCTATTGTAATCTGTAATTTTCCATTATAGACTCCCAGTGGCTCTCCTTGTTACAAGTAATGATAGTTGAAACATGTTTCTAATATTTGTACATAAGTAGTAATTTTACCAGTATCTAAAGAACTTGCAAGTTAGGTTTTGAGGCATTGGTGACTGAAATGCAGATCTGGTGAAAATCTAGACTTGCTTCCCAATAAGCAGTACTAACCATAGTAATGCGAGTTTGATACCCAATGGAATGGGCCACCTCCTGACATTCTCTGCTAAAATTTCAGGTTTTGGATCCGTCAAAGACAGCCACAAGACCTCAGGACCTGGAGCTGTCTTCTCTCCTATTACTGATACCATTGTGCCTGAAAGGTAAAACTTAAATATCTTTATTCCACTGGAAATGTTATAGTAGATGGCAAATATGAGTATACAATGTCACTGGCACAGGCTAGAACTTTTAAGTTGATAAATTAAAGGCAATTATAATGTGACTTTTCTTGTTTCTCAGTGATGAGGAAAATGATACTTCTACCTCCGAGTCTCATTTCCCTTCGCTCAATCTGCGTTGTGATAGCGACAAAGACACACATGAGACTTCTACAAGAAGAAGCTCTTCCATACCCTCCTCGTTGGGCATCTTGACCCCTCCGTCTCTTAACGAACAGGCCAAAGATGTTCCACCAGTAGATAAAGAGGAGAAAAAGGCCGATATACGGACAGATGGAGAAAACAAATTCACATTGTTGACCAAAGATGCCTCTGATATTAAGGATGACCAAGAGGGAGAGCAGAAGGCAAAGTCTATGTTGGATGACAGTCTATCTGGTGACGATGGTGGACACGTTCAGGCTGTTGTAGTTTCAGTTACGTTGGATGCCAATTTGAAGGAAGCTACAAATGAACGCGAAGAGACTCTAAAGGACGATACAATGAATAAACAAACCCCCAAAATGATGTCAACCGGCAATCCTTGTGTCCAGGAAGATGAAGATGCAGATTCAAGAAAAGATATAGTGCAGAAGGATGAACTTAATACAGGCAACAATGCCCCCATTGAGGAAAACAATATAAAACTTATGGGCACAGATTTAAAGGAAGTAGAAGCTGATTTTTATTTAGACACCGATACTGATGTGGATGAGGAAGACACTACCAGCTCTCCTTCTGGTGTTAAGAAAACCGAGACAGTTGAGATCAAAACTGATGGGGGACAAGAGCAGATCAACGGCAGAACCTTGGGAATGAGTGGTGCAGTTCTGGACATTAAAGAGGATGATGCCGCATCTTCAGGAGCAGATTTAGAGACTGTAAAAACACATCAAATAAACATAGACAGTGACACAGATGATGAAGCTGACAATGCTACACATGCAGATCAAAAGAAAAGTGACAGAACTGAGGTTAACCTGGGCAGCAATACAGATGGTGAGGATGATCCGAAGATGGTTAAGTCAACGAGTGAAAATGCTGACGTGAACAGAAGGAAAGAGGAACATAGTAGAACTTCGATGACCACAGAAACCAGCAGACCTGATAGTGACAGTGACACAGATGTTGAAAATACTGCAGACATAGCCAAGCCAGATGAGAAGAAGACTATGCAGGACTCCAGAAGCACCAGTGAAGAGAAAAATGAAGGATTCCACATGGACAGTGACACAGATGTGGAGGACGATGTCTCCAACCCAGAAGTGAAGAAAGACGAGTGGACAACAAGTATAACTGTAAGGGAAACCAAAAATAAATTACACCCAGACAGTGATACCGATGTGGACGAAGATGTTGACATCTCCAGCACAGTTCTGACAAAAGATAAACAAGACTCTGGAACAATGAGAATGGATGCTCAAGAGACAAAAGATGACTTCCACCTGGACAGCGATACCGACGTAGATGAAGAGGATGCGATACCAGGAGCATCAGATGCTGTAATGGAAAATAGACCAACATCTCAAATTCACATAGATGATCAACAAAAGGTTGAGACAGCAAAAAGTGATGGTGAAAAGGATGAAACAGGCGTCACAAATAAAGAGGCCTCTGCATTACACGTAGATGAGGACAAAGATGTGGATGAGGATGATGCTCTTTGTGTCCTAGTATTGGACGAAACTCTGGCAGCTGAAGAAACCACAAAAAGTGGCCGCGAGGTGGAAGTGACTAAAGAAGAAGCTGCTGCATTCCAGATGGATAGTGACACCGGTGTAGATGAGAATGATGGACCTGGCCCGGGATTGGAGGAAGCTGAAGTAGCTGAAGGCAATATGCAGAGTGGTGGCATTCGTGAAGGAGGAGGCGCGGAGGTCCTTGAGACAGGGAAGGCCTTGGTACCATCAGGCGGTGAAACGGGTGCTCTGACTCAAGCTTTGAAAGTGGAAACCACCAACATTCCTGCAAAAAACAGCCTGGAGGAAGAAGAGACACAGAAAACCGACTCTGAAAGTAAGCGTGTAAATGAGACCTCTAACCAAAACTTAAAATGTACTTTTGAGTCTTGTTCAATTAGGTATTATAAAAGAAAATTAAGATATATATGTATAGATATAGGAATGCGAAGGTCCCTTGGAGGAGGACATCCACTCGTCCTGTTTAGACGAGTTGTGCAGTGTTTGATCAGTAACAGATGCCTACTTATGTTTGTGCTGTTTATGTAAATAAAACATTTTGTATACTATATTGCAGGTACTGACTATGACCTTATGGCCACACAGTGCTACCTGGAGCCACAAGAAGAAGAGTCCAATTTACCAGGTATCTGTAGAATCTCAGGTTTTGCTTGAGTTCATATTTAAAGCTGGTTATGAGGTATGAATGTTTATAACATTTCACTTTGTTAAAGGTTTGTATTGTAAACATAGACTATGTGCCAGTGTTTGTAAATATATACTTTTACACAGTAGTTTTATGGTGAACTAAGAGCAGCACCGGCTTTCAGAGTAATTAATGATTCACTTTAGTTCTTGTTATTAAGGCCAAAACTTCTTCTCTTTCTTCTGATCTGCTGCTTAGATGAAGAGGAGGCTACCCAAGATTACATCTTCAGTTCTACATGGGCGGAACCGGATCCGTTTAAACGTAAGTCTGTAGCATTGAGCACAGTCCCCCCTGCATACATCTGTACTGTTCCTGTATTGTACACACACTATCCTAATGTGTAGCTTTGGAGGACACAGGAGCAGTGGATGCACTAAGACAATGGGTACTAAAGTATTAAAGAGTCTCAAATGTCAATATTAAGGAATAAATGTATATATGCTTTTAATCATTATTCAAGAACTTTTTACTTTCTGTGAATTGTTGGTTGACCTTTCATTCTTTTATCACATTGTTTACATACAGGTCCGGCGGATCCAATTAGCGTGTTACAAATTTCAGCAGTGACTCGTAAGTACATCTACTTTATGCTGTTTTGTCTGTTATGTAAGGGAACCGCTGGAGCCTGCATGCATCCGAGGACTCCACCCAGTGTCCTGCAGGGGACGTACCTGTGTACCGAGCACAGGGAATGATTACATAACAAGGGGCCTGATTCATTAAGGATCTTAACTTGAGAAACTTCTTATTTCAGTCTCCTGGACAAAACCATGTTACAATGCAAGGGGTGCAAATTAGTATTCTGTTTTGCACATAAGTTAAATACTGACTGTTTTTCATGTAGCACACAAATATCAACTTTAAATGTCAGTGTACAAATAAGCTATCAAGTATTTGTGTGCTACATGAAAAAAACAGTCAGTATTTAACTTATGTGCAAAACAGAATGCTAATTTGCACCCCTTGCATTGTAACATGGTTTTGTCCAGGAGACTGAAATAAGAAGTTTCTCAAGTTAAGATCGTTAATGAATCAGGCCCAAGTTTTGTAGTGTTCTATTGATAACTATATCACATTGCATTCCTCTGCTTCCATGCTATTCATAGATAAAGCTCAGCAGCTGGGGGGCGTCACACAGATTGTTCCCTTCAGGCAACAATACTTTAAAGAATGCACAAATTACAGTTTGTTCTACTTATGCGAAACGCGTGTCTGTATGTTTAGAGATCTAAAATGTACACGTGTATAACTTGTAGGTGTATATATATTTTTTTTCCCCCTGAAAACATACATATTTATGGCTCCCATTTAAAAACCTTCACACCCATGTGAACTCTTATGTTATGGCCATAGAATCCACCCTATACTTCATTCTGGGTACCAAATAAAGTTGTAGGAAACCATAGCCACTTGTCCTGTTAATTTGAGGGTATCAGAAGTCTAAAATGTGGGAAAATTGGCATTATGAGTTAAAGATTTTGGGTGATAAAAAAATGGTATTGTCCTGGAAAAGCCATAATGGAGCCCTATTCATAAGAAAAGTATGGGATCTTTCACCCAGAAACTCATTACCCAAAAGTAAATAGTGACTGCTGCTTTGTGGTAGTGTCACGCACACAGACATGATCGTCCAGTGATTCCTTCTGCCATCGCTCTGATGAGCACTGCTACACAGGAAGGGATTTGTCCAGATGAGTGTGCATTATTGCACTTTGCTAATGTTATAAATTATGTGTGTGCACTGCGAACATTCCTCTGCTTAGTAACCAAGAATTAAGATTATACTGATCTGTCACAGACACAGGGATATTATTTAAACTAATGAGTTCTAATTTGTATATGTTTTGCTTTTTGTTCCAGATGCTTACTGTCTGACTTACTTCTGTTTATTTATGACAAAATGTGTCCTCTCCCTTGCTGTAATTTCCTCCCAAATATAATTACCTGCACTATGTAAATACAATGGAGGATACATGTACAATAGTCGTTCTAGTAGTATTATAAAAGAAAGCTGCCACTGTGGCAAAAATGACAAGATAATGAACAATTTCCTTTCTGTTTTCTAGATGTCATTGCAACAAATTCTTTTTCTGTGCTTTATAGACACCAGTGTTTGTTTTGGGTATAATGGTTCCATTTTAGTTTCACCTGAATTAAATGTGTTCCTGTGTGAGTTGGTTTATAGTTTAATGTTCTGTTTTATAAATATATTGTGACCTTGACATTATTTGTTTCAGTGAATGCATCCGATGAGGAAATAGACGACAATGCCATAGCTGAGACTCAGCCATATTGCTCTGAAGAAGAATCACACGTGGGACTCCGTGTGCAAGAGACACCTGAACTTGGGAATGATAGTGTGTATGAGCAAGAGACAACCCAACCTGCCGATAGTGTGGAAGGATCAGAGACAAAGCTTCAGCAAATATCTTGTGGCACAATATCCCAAGAGGACACTCAACCCGTCTCCCAATACCTGGCCACAAGAGCTCCCCAAGAGACAGGTTCTTGGTTGCACCTTAAGCGAGACGTTCCAGCTTCTGTTTGGGTAAGAAGCATCCTGCAGGAAGAAGCTTCCACTGATCAGAAAGAAGAGGCTGATGCAACGAAGGAAGTTGAGCAAGTATCATCCATGGAGCTGGAAGCCACGCAGCCCTACACACTAGGTATCCCAGCCTCACACACACTTACAGTGCAGGTTCATACACCAGATGTGCCAGCTGCAGAGGAAGATGGTATCTCTGCTCTGCCAGCAACTGAGAACAGGCCCTCGACACCATGCAGCCTAGAGGCACCAACCACGGATGACCTGACCACCCAAGCACACAGTGTTGCTGATGACACACAACCCTGCAGCCCTCATGTACAAACCACAGGAGAGGATGACACTCCCGACTTAAATGCGGTGGCCACAGGATGTGATGACACAAAGCCTTGCAGCAGCGTGAGCGTCCTAACTGGAGAGGAGGACGCTAAGGAGACATCTAACAAAGTCAAAGGGAAGCTGTCTACAAGGAGGGGTTAGTGTCCACAGTGGAAATAAGTTTATAGGTCTAAAAGAGCAGCGGATACCAAGAATGACTTGTGGGAGTTATTCAGAGCCCAAATCAATACATTTTGTCCTACAGCTCATTTATTTGTTTATTTAGAAACCAGTTTATTGACTCTTTAAAGTGCTGTAATTTTATTTGCACGTATATCGTATAATAGGGTAGCAAATTGGTAACACTTAAATATTTAGCATAAGTTCTAAATTGTCTAAAAAGTAATATACATGACAATAGTTTTTGAAAACCTTTACTCTGAAGAGTAACATATCCCGACACTAAGGACTTACATGGTAATTAGCTCATAATCTGTTTTGCAGCTACTGAGTGTTACTTTCTATTAGTGTTTTATTAGAGATGTCTGTACCCTTTGTATATACATATACCACATTGAATTAGACTTCTTTCTTCAAAACTTGCCAGTGCAGTCTGTGTATTCAATATGAACTAGTGACACGAAGAGACGAGACACAATTGATGTCTCCGCTGTGTGACGGCGATAGGCACCCTTTAAAGTGTTGCTGTTCAGCTATATATTTTTTCCTTACGTGCGTCTCCTGTATTACAGGCCTGAGCAGAAGCATAAAAAGAGAAGAGTCTGCAAAGAAAGTACAGGTTAGTAAATCATAATGATTGTTTAAAGGGGTGGTCCAGTTTTGGGCAACTCCTCTTCTTTAGTTAGACCCTCCCCCCTGTTCCCATGGGACACCCACTGTTACCTGAACTGCTGGTGTCCCGCATACAGGAGAGAGCTGTCAGCGATGGATGACTAAACCATTCTATGAATTTGGTTGGCTAGGATGGGAAGCATGAATGGATAGTGTAATCTTATTGGCCATGAGCCACGGCCAATTCAGTCAGTTACCACTATATACCTCCAATCCAAGGAGTTTGTTCTCCCCAGGCCTCTAGCCACAGACAGAGCGTTACTCCTAGCTGTAACATGCAGAGGTCCAAAGACTCTGTTAAGTATTGGTAGGGGCTTCAGGGGTGGAGCCCCACTGAAGTGCTATATGGAATGTGGGTTTCCAAAAGTGAACAACACCTTTGATGCTGAAACCCCACATTCACAGTACACCAACAAAGGCCTATGTGTGTTTATTAGTAGTGTCACCAGGTTTTGAGTTGGTCTAATCTATTTAAAAGTAGCTTTTATTGACATCTGTATTTTGTGTTTGTCCTTCAGACGGCAGCTGAAATTGTGGAACACCCAGAAGAAGTTCTTGCAGTGTCTGAACCCCTACCTGAGAAATTGAATGAACGCGATGCAGGAGTGCCAAAGCAACCTGGAAATGAGATGAAAGGAGGAAGAAGGAGAGGAGCAGGGAAAATGGGAGTGGTAGAAGTGGAGGACAAAATTGAAACAAAGGAAGAGGGTGTCTCGACAGATACTCGATTGAGGACAAACAAAAGGTCCTCTGAATCTGAACCATCAACTTCGGGGATTAATGAGAAGGTTAAGAGGAAGAAACTGACTGGGAAGAGTCTTGTTAATGTGATCAAGGAAGAATTGGAAGATGAATGTAAAGAAGATTCTGGCCTTACCACTGAAGAGCGTAAGGATATTACTGTCCCTACCAGAAACCTACCATTAAATCCTGCTGGCATGATTGAAAGTCAGATATGTGAAGATGACAAGGGAGATAATGTGGTTAAGCATATGTCAGAAAAAAGTAAGGATCAGCCAAAGGAAAATGATAGCAAGACATCTGCGGAAATTAGTGAGACGCCCATTGTTTCAGATGGAAATTCTACCCAAACGGTGTCCGAGTCCAACGTTGACCTTCCAAATAAGAAACGTGTGACAACCAAAAGACGTGCTGCTGCAAAGCTAAAAAAGTATACTACAGAGGAAGCAGAATCCAGGGATAATGGAGATAAAATGAACGATGAACTCATTGATGATCACAATTCCAGGGTGTTTCAGGAGCAAGAAGTGATACACGGGAAGAGTCTTGAAAAGAGAACAACTCGAAAATCTGATGTTGTGACTGCAGAGCTTGTGGAACAGAAGAATGATAAAGGAGAGGACAACCGATCCAGTATAAAGACCAGACGAGCAGCAACCAAGGAAGAAATACCTCAGGTCTCCACCCCAGTTGCAGTAAGAAAGAGAGGGCAAGCATCAAAAGCAGAAGTGAAAGTCAAAAGGAAAAAGTCAGATGAGTCCATAGAACAAGAAAAAGTAGGAGAGGGGAAAACAGGAGAGGACAACACATCCAGCATAACAGGACAAACTGAGGACATTCAAGTTGGTCTTGCTGACCCCAGCTCTGGAAATGAGAAATCGAGACGGCTGAGGAGGAACGTGAAAGAAGAAATTAAAGAGGAATCTGAGAAGGTGGAGCAAGCTGGGAAACTGACTTCTAGGAGAAGTATGAGCACAAGAGGTGGTGAGAAAAAAATGGAAGAAAAGGAAAGCCAAGGAAACTCTGAGGATAGTCCAGTGAGTAAGACAATGCCAAGGAGAACAAGAAGGTTTTCTAAGGAGGAAACTGCAAAAACAGAAGAAGTGACAGATGTTGGAAAAACTGAGGCAGATGACACTGCTAGAAAATCTAGTAGAACACGGAAAAATGTGAAAGAAGTGCAGAAAACAGAAGTCGATATTGGAAACAAGGAAGATGCCAAAATGAGTGAAACTCAAACAACAAGGAGGGCCAAAAGAGAATGTAGAAATGAGGAGAGTGTGGAAAAAAGAGGAACTGCAAAAGAAACAGTCTCTAGAAGGACAAAGAAAAATTCAAAGGAGGAAGAAGTTGCACAATTAGAAGAGGATCAAAGTAAAATATCTGGAAGGACTAGAAAGGGCTCCAAGGAAGAGTTAAAGACTGAACAAAAGGGTGAGGAGACCATTGCAGAGACCCCCAAAGAAGAGCCAATTGGTAAAAAGACCACCCCCAGAACTAGGAAAAATGTAAAAGATGATAAGAGAACTGGAAGCGAACAGGCTGATGTTGACTCCAAGTCTGAAAGATCGTCCTCAAGAACAAGGAGGAAAATATCGATGGAGGACACTGAAGAGGTGCATGGGGAGAGCAAGACAAAGGAGGTGCTAGGTGAGGGAGCAGAGGAGAGGCCAGAAGTGGAGTTGTCGGCACATGAGCAAAAGTCAAGGCTGAGTGCTGGGAGAAGCAGACGAGCAGCAACCAAGGAAGAAATACCTCTGGTTTCCACCCCAGTTGCAGTAAGAAAGAGAGGGCAAGCGGCAAAAGCAGAAGTGGAAGTCAAGAGGAAAAAGTCAGATGAGTCCATAGAACAGGAAGAAGTAGTAGAGGCAGAAACACCGCCAAGTAGAAGAGGCCGGCCACGAAGATTGGTGGCCGAAGCAGGCAGCACTGAGACAGGAAACGCTGATGGAAAGGTTAGTGGATGTTCTCACTGTGGGCTACACTGGTAATAGCTCAGAAGATGCAGTATAGTTTCTGTATCCAGGAGAGTTAAATCTGGAGATGTTCATAACCGCTGCTCAAAAATTATCCTGATCTAAGAGAGCTAAACTCCCAGTAAACAACTATTGCTTAAATAAAGCTGAAATTGTTAATGTAATCTTTCTCCTAATCATCCTTGTCTGTAAATATTTATGACTCCTGTTGGACAAGCGTTTTAGAAACAAAGGTTGAGAAGTCCTGGAATATGAGAGCAGAGCAGAGGGTTCTTTAACCTCTCTCACATCTTCTTTCCTAGGAAATCCACCCTCCGAGCCCATCTCCATCTCGGAGTAGCCGTCAAAGACCAAGTTCTGCCTTAAGTAACCCACCAGAGATCCGCACCCCACGGCGCACCAACAGAACGTCTACTTCAGCTGCAGCCACCAGCCCATATGTTCCTCATGCAGGATCAGCTCCTAAGGTTCGGGTTTCACTCTCTCACTTTCTCTCTAGAAGAACTGTCCTAGCTTTCGGGGCAAACTTCTCCTGTTATCCTCTTCTCCTTCTAGCATCTGTTCCACTTCAGTCTTTAACTCTTTTCACCACCTATATATTTTTTCTTCTATTGCCCTATGTTCTATTTTATTCTGTATGTTCTGCCCTACCCCTTCATTCTTTTAGGTCGTCTTTAACTTTCTTTCTCAGGTTCTATTCACAGGTGTGGTGGATGCGTTGGGTGAGGGGATAATCCGCACATTGGGAGGAGATATTGCAGACTCTGTATTTGACTGCACTCACCTGGTGACTGACCGTGTCAGAAGAACAGTGAAGTTTCTCTGTGCTCTTGCGAGGGGTATTCCCATTGTTACATTGGACTGGATTGACAAGGTGCACATTTGTTACCTTTGCCCCAATCTCAATCAGCCCTGGCTGCACTGTATTCCACCTCTCCAGCACTCTCTGCCCAATCTCCCATCTGTACAAGCCCCACTTCCTCACTATCTCGACACTTCTTCGCTCACCTTAAGTTCTTCTTTCTATGTATGCTATTTGGGTCCCTGATGTCTGTAGTGGTAAAGGTTTGCCGTACTATTGATGCCAATCCCCCTTGAACTTACCATTGATGCACACGGTGCATAGATGGAAAGTATAAAATTATATATATATATATATATATATATATATATATATATATATATATATATATATATATATATATATATATATGAGAGAGAGAGACTCTGACTGACTGACTGTATGTATATATAATTTTTTAATGTTCATTTTTTTTAACCTCCATTTAATACTAAATTTTGGTATGTCTCTTATTCACTCACGACTTTCCTCGCAGTGTAAGAAGAGTGGGTGCTTTTTGTCCCCAACTGGATTTCTGGTTAATGATAAAGAACAAGAGAAAAGCTTCAACTTTGTGTTATCAGAATCACTACAGAAAGCTAAGAGAAGGCCACTCTTTGAGGTATTGACTCCTGATTAATCCTTTCTTTGTCGTTATGTATAAAATGGCCGTAAATATTTATAGTCCCCTGCTCTGTGTGAGTTACAGACTCCTAGGTTTTTCTGTTCATGTAAAACTTAATGTGATAGCAGCCGACAGTTATAACATACCTGTCTGTGTCACCCTGTATGTAATGGCCGGGTGTATATATACGTATCTTCTTGTCTGTGTCGCCAGATGTATCTGTAGCTTCTCCTATCTGTGTTGCACTGTATGAGGTGGCCAGGTGTATCTGTAGCTTCTGTTGTCTGTGTTGCACTGTATGAGGTGGCCAGGTGTATCTGTAGCTTCTGCTGTCTGTGTTACACTGTATGAGGTGGCCAGGTGTATCTGTAGCTTCTCCTGTCTGTGTTACACTGTATGAGGTGGCCAGGTGTAGCTGTAGCTTCTGCTGTCTGTGTTACACTGTATGAGGTGGCCAGGTGTAGCTGTAGCTTCTGCTGTCTGTTACACTGTATGAGGTGGCCAGGTGTATCTGTAGCTTCTGCTGTCTGTGTTACACTGTATGAGGTGGCCAGGTGTATCTGTAGCTTCTCCTGTCTGTGTTACACTGTATGAGGTGGCCAGGTGTATCTCTAGCTTCTCCTATCTGTGTTACACTGTATGAGGTGGCCAGGTGTATCTGTAGCTTCTCCTATCTGTGTTACACTGTATGAGATCGCCAGGTGTAGCTGTAGCTTTTCTGGCCAGTCACACTGGGGAATGAGAGATGGGGGTTTAGAATTATGGAAAACATTTGGAGTTCTTGCCACTTTCTGCTCTAACTGATTTGTCATTATAGGGCTATGAAATTCACATTACTGCTAATGTCAAACCTGAGCCTGAAAATATGAAGGATATTATCCGCTGCAGTGGGGCAACCTTCCTTCCAAAAATGCCCCGCACATTTAAGGTAATGTAGCGACCACCGTTGGATATATAAATATCGGTTAAGACATAGGCTCAGTGATTGGGGTTTTCAGAGCATGTTAGACTGTCATCCCCTCCTTATTTTACTTTTAGGAGAAGAGTGTTGTCGTGTCGTGTCCTGAAGATGCCGCTCGTTGCAAGTCCGTACCGTCATCCGTTCCGGTCACGACAGCAGAGTTTATTCTGAGCGGGATCTTGCGCCAGGAAGTAAATCCAACCGCCTATCTGCTGAACCCAGCAGTGGAGAAGACCCCGGCCAAGCGGAGGCGCTGAGTCTGTACAGATACCGATCATTATATATCATATAGGGTATATCCGTGTTTATAATGAGCAGTTTTCTGTGATAAGCGCTGTAGATATGCAGCAGTTATACAGGGTTACCTATCCGTTTTTTATTAATGATCACCGTATTGGTCCCTAGTATACGGCAGGACTGTTGGCCAGCACATATCTGCCCATAAATTACTATCTGCACATTTTACAGGATGTACATACACAAGTGACACATCTCTACCAACTACTAGTAACAAAAATAGGAAATAAAACGTTGCCAAAATACCTCCAAACTATTATTTTCAATGGATTTATTTGTCAATTTTAGAATGTCTTTTTTTTTTTCTGGTTTACAAATATATGTAAACCAGGGGAAAAAACACCCACATTCTGACAACACATCAAATAAACCTGTTGTGAAGTATAATTACAGTGTATAAACTGTGGCACTGTATTTCCAAAGTTCTCACAATTGAAGCAACATATTTCTTGCTTGCAATGAAGGTACACATTGATTATCATACTGTAGAGATACAACGTAGCAGTAATAGCAGGAGATTGACTGATAAGTAATAGAGTTGTGGGCGCTACCACCAGCAATAGTAAATTAGATGACGTGCTCAAGGAAAAGTGAAGCAGCATTTGAAATCCCAGTGACACTGGTCATAGCACCAGTAATAAACCTTTGGTCTTTTTTAGTAATATGTTTAATCCTATGTAGATTTATTGTTCTATAGATCCAGTATGCTGTCCCTTTGCAGAAGGCATTGGGGCTCATTGAAGCCTTTGGGGGACATTCAGTTCGGCGTTTGGTATCTTCGGAGACCCCTCGTCTCAGAGTTTTTATAGGAATCACCGCTAATTTTTTCTTGCATCCCATAGAGGTTCACATAAAATTGAGTGGAGATTCTTACCGTAATGACCGGTGAGGTGCACAGTGGACGTTGCAGTGATATCTGTAACCCACGTTGCGGACAATTGAATTTCTCCCTTTGTATTATGCCTCAACGTGAGCAACAGAATCATTGCGCAATCTGGCCACGCACATTGGTGGCCTAATGGGGCAAGATTAAGCCATTTGGTGCTGGATTATTACCACCTCACACTGGGGGTCATTAATGCAGCTGGAAGATGACTACATACACAGGCTGATATAAGTCCTCTTGGTAAATGCATTATAATGACCCTGTCAATGTGGATTGGATGATTGTTGGGCGTCTTGGGGCAAGAGGCTGCAGTACCATGCTAGCTTTAGACTGCTATGAGCTTACTGTGTAATGTCCTCTTTGCTTTTACTAGATAATTAAAGCCTGGTGCTGTCACAGATTATTTGCTCTTTTTTGCCCTGTATGACCTAAAGGAGACACTTACCACTCCAGAATGTCAAACGTGTTGATGCTAATTTATGGCTGAGTTTATATAATTGTAGATACATTGTGACCCAGCATATCCCTGAATCATAAGCACAGGGTTAGTTATTTGCCTGTATATAGAGTGAAGCCCTTTGTGTATATAATAAACGCACAGTATTTTTTGTCCTGTGTCTTTCTTTTTTCTTCTTCTACTTGTTCATTATCAGTGTGAATCAACTTCACAAACCATTATTAAAGGATATGTCTACTGTCAAACAAGGTCGTAGATGCATGATGGCTAATGGGAATTGTATATCACAAAGACAAAACAGCTACTGGAATATTAGCTTTACTACAGATATTTAAATATGGAACTGTCCCTTATTCTTGTCTTCCCTGTCTAGTTTCCTATTTGTCACCCTTATTTTTTTTCTACTTCAGCTGTGGATGGTTACAGACGGTAAGGTAAGTGCTGTCTCTCATATGCAGAGCAGTGTTAGGTGATCACAGCTTTGGCACATTTGCATTATGTTTCAAAATAGCACTAATGATAACTAAATAATATTACTAACACACACGCAAATGAAGTGCTAAAGTTGGTGCCCTACATCTCAGATTCTACTCTGTCAGGGTATTACAAAAAAATCGAGGATGGGTAAACGTTGCAGGAAGAGGATGCAAGTTGAACAACAGCTGAGGAGCAGCAAGATAAAGCTGATCAATGCAAATATTGTTTTTAATATGCTAGTCAGACATCTCATAGAGGGTACAATTTTGGGCAACTGTTTACAAGAATTAAATAGAAAAATTTTAGAGTGCTCAGAGGCGGGCGTTAAAAGGAATGTATGTTATACTGTCAAGATGGTACAAAGAGTAGAAAAATAAAAAAGGAGAAACCAGGGAAATATGGGCAGAGCCTGAGCCCACTATCACCTGAGTCAGCAACTCTTAGAGGAAGACACCATACTGAGCCTACTGCCATCCACAGAATGTCTGTGTACCACAACAATCGTGGCCAATCTGTGACCACCAGAAACACTGGGACCTTTTCTCTTTTTATAAGATGCTCTCAGCAACAGAGGAAACAGATCAAGCCAAAATACTGGAATTGTCATGGGGTCTACAAGGAACGCCTGTGGATCTCTGGTTCATGAGCAAAAACGCCCCAACTTATGCTTCAATCAGGACACTCGTGTCAATATCTGGTTGCCCCCATTTTACCACAATCTGATGGAACATGCCCAGATTGAGACCAACCCCCAGGATGAGTCTACTAAAATAATCTTTTCAATTTTCTACCCCTGTATGAACACTGCTGATGTCACCAGGATATATTTCTGTCCCCAGCGCATGATCCTAGTGGTTACCCCTTAGGTGCTCAAGAGCCACCATAAGCTGGAGCTGTTACCAGACGATAAATGTAGGGACCAAACCAGCCCAGGACGCCCCCACGGAACGCGTGGTGAGCTGCGAGCATATCTGGCACCAGCCTGCTAGAACTCACATAAGCCTGCCGAATCATAGATGTAATCCATCGGGCAATGGTCTTCCCCCTCTTATGGGAGTCATACAAAACAAAGAGAGAGTCCGTCTTACGCTAAGCAGAGGACTAATCCACATAAGTGCGTAAAGCCCACAGCTAACAAAGCCCTCACGGAAAGCAGGAACCACTATATCCTGCTTCACGTGGAAACCAGACAATTTTTGGCAGAAAAGAAGGCACCGTCCTCAAGACTGCCCTG
Source organism: Mixophyes fleayi (assembly GCF_038048845.1). Lineage (NCBI taxonomy): Eukaryota > Metazoa > Chordata > Amphibia > Anura > Limnodynastidae > Mixophyes > Mixophyes fleayi. The sequence goes on from NC_134410.1 coordinate 16,985,626, forward strand.
AGCCCTGTCTTCATGAGAAATCAAATAGGGAGCCCTACGCGATAATCTCCCAAGTTCTGAGACCCTGCGAGTCGACGCTATAGCTAACAAGAATACCACCTTTCAAGTCACAAATCTGAGTTCAGCCAAATGCAAAGGTTCAAAAGGTGGCTTCTGGAGAACACCCAGGACCAAATTGAGATCCCAGTGTGCTATCAGCGGAACTTAAGGAGGCTGAATGCGCAACACCCCTTGGAAGGTCTTGACTTCTAGAATAGCCAGACGGCGCTGGAAAAACACAGATAACGCAGAGACCTGGACCCTGAGCAAGCAAAGATTGAGCCCAACATCCAAACCATCCTGGAGAAACTAATAAACGAGACAAACAGAAAGAAGATGACTGGCAAGAATGAGCATTACACCATTTAACATAAGCCAGCCACGTCCTATGGTAAATGCGTGCCGAGGACAGCTTCCTGGCCTTCATCAAGGTCTGCACGTCACCGGAAGAGAACACCTTTCCCCACCAAATGCCAGCCTAAACAGCCATGCCATTAAAGCTAACTAAAAGTGAGGATGATGAAAGGGTTCCAGTAAATTGGGCCTGAGAGAAAGGCCAACCCGAACTGTCTATGAGCAGACGAATATTGGCATACCAAACCCTCCTGGGGCAGTTTGGCACAACCAGAATTACTGGATGGCCTCTCATAGCCACCCGTCAAAGTACTCGCTGAATCATGGGAATGTGAGGAAACAGGTATCCCAGTTGAAATTCACAATGCATGGTCATTACATCCAATGCCGCTGCCAAGGGATCCCTGGACCTTGCGCAAAACCTTGGTACATGGCAATTGTGACGAGAAGCCATCAAATCTATGCCGGGGAGGCCCCATCTGTCGACTAGATCCTGAAAAACCTGAGGATGCAAGGACCATTCTCTTGGGAGGATCGCATGCCTGCTCGAATAATCCGCTTCCCAGTTGTCCACCCCCGGTATGAACACTGCAGATATGGCTGGGACTAAACTTTCTGCCCAAGACAAAATCTCATTCGCCACTGCCATGGCACCTGCGTTTCCTGTTCCGCCCTGGCTGGTTAACGCCGTGGCGTTGTCCGACTGAATTCGAGTCGGCATCCCCCTGAAAAAAGGCAGATTGCTCCCCCTGAAGAGCCAGGAGGATCACCTTCAATTAAAGGACATTTATCGGCAAGGGAGAGACTGATGCCCCTCTCAAATGGGAACATGGAGATAGACATCAAAGACGCCTATCGACGCCAAAAACTCTAAGGGTTCCAGTCTATTGATGACGGAGCAAACCGATTCCATCCGGAACTTGTCTACTTGCAAATGCTGATTTGAGTCCCTTGAAATTCAAGATTGGCTGAAATGACCCATCCTGTTTTGGGACCAGGAATAGATTTGAATAAAACCACCGACCCTTCTGGAGATCCGGCGCTCTGCAAACGACTCCTGCTGAAAGAAGATAATCAATGGCCTGAGTCAAGGCCCTTCGTTTCAGAGCATAGCGAGAAAGAGAAGTTGAGAAGAACTGCTTGGGAACCCGGACCCAAAAGATCTATCACGTATCCTCTGGATATGATCCCCAAAATCCAGCTGTCCCATGAAGACACCACCCACTGGTCTCTGAAGAGTTGCAGACAGCCCCCCCCACCCGAGCAGCTGCGAGAAGAGGGATGTTCCCATCATGCTGGGGACTTGTCCAGGATCTTGGAAGTCGAGCGCCACCTGGGAAAGGATCCCCTTCCCCTTTGAGACTAGACTGCCCTCGGGATGAACAAGGTCCATCTCACTGACGCCTGACTCTGCCAGAAGTGTGACCTCGAAAGGACTGCAAAAAGGAACTAAACCTAGGTGGTCTGGCCCTAGGAGCTTTCACCGGCAGAAAAATACACTTTCCACCAGTGGACTGGGAAATCACAGTAATAAAAACAAAGTAGTACATACACTTGCGCTCCCGTTTTTGTCTATAAGGAAATCATATAGATGATCCCTTATTCATAGAGGGATATTCAAAATACACACGTCTAATTTAATATGTAACCACAAAAAATTAACTGAAAATACATGCAGCTCAAACTGAAAAAAGGGGGGAGGAAACAGGCAGTAAACACAAAACACAATTTGATTTCAAATTCTGCATTGAGACCCATGGGCATCAAAGCTTGCAAATTAAAAATCCAATGCATTTCTGCTCTTGGAGCTTCCACATGTAAGCATATACCCAAAGGGGCAGAGACAAGGAAGAATCACAGGTGCATAGCTGGAATTGGCTGTCTTAACATCATTTACTGAGAACCATTTCACATCAGATAGTGGTGGTGGACTTTTTTCTACTTCATGTCAAACGTTATCATGCTATGTTTTTCTTCTATTTGTGTCTTTTTTTTATGTATTCATGCATTCTACATGATGATGTGAACGAACTAGAAGCAGGGGTTGCAGAAAGAAGGAGCCAGCAGCAGTTAACTATTTTAGTGTCAACTCCGTGCACCCTCATACAACTCCATGGTAGCAGTGTCCCCCAGATTGGATGACTGAGAAATATTCATTCGCTGGAGACCACCATCATTGAGTTACAGTGGAGAATTCCCACTACAATCACATTACACACGATGAAAATAAAAGGTATCCCCTGATCATCTGGGGAGTTTTAGGTCTTTTGATTGCCTGCCTCTGTATTCAGGTAATTCAGTCTGTTACTCCATTCTGTAACTGACATTATATTGACTTCTTACCTCTGCTTACCATAGGACAAGCAGCTAGAGATGGGGATTAATGATCATGAACAATGAAATACCAGTCAGTGCGTATAGGTTACATTTCCTGGACATCATACAGATTAGGGGGAAGTGTAAAAAAATAAATAAAAAGAATGAAGAAAATGGCACCGATGGATCATAGTAAAGCCAAAGGCATGTTTAATAAGTCAGTAACAATATACCATGCTCTGGACTGTGTAAATACTTACAAAAATAAATATTTCTATACAAAGCTTTATTTACATACGTATGCAAGTTCCCATTCAGTACATTATATATATATATATATATATATATATATATATATTTGTCTTTTTTATAGTATCTGGAGTTAGTATATATTGCTCTGAGCCAGTTAATCCTACACATCTTCCAGTATATAAACACGTGTGATAACATTAAACATTTCATGCCGTCTGCCCTCTAGTGGTTAGACTCTTCTTCATCCTCATCATCACTAAGTAAAGTGGCTCCGAGGCTCTGTAGATTGGCCAGCATGGTGGAGATCGATTCTACACATAAAATAAGAATGAAAACAGACATAAAAAAAGGTCACAAAGCGCAATCTTTACCCAAGGGGACAAGTAAAATGTCTGCGGTTTTCAGGATTTACAAAAAGAAAAATCAGCCACAAAGACAAGTTCTCTATGCAAGTCTCTGAGCTCTGGGAACGTCCGGGAGGCTTCTGTGGAATCTACTTTACCTCTAATCGCAGGCGTGCAACCAGATCCCGCAGCCTCTGCTGGTCTCTGTGCCTTGTTGGTGTTGGCCTCTGTGGGCTGAACAGCAGCAGCCCGGGTCTTCTGGTACGTGGATAACAATCCCTCCTGACGGAGTGTGGCCTGGAAGGAACACGTGTACAGTCTTCTTATTTATATATTAATAACATCTAACGCTAACTTATTGGTCTCCCTTTGCTGATATAGAACATACAAGCACTTTGCAATATTAGGAGAAGATGGAAAACGAGGGTGTGTTATTAACACAGATTCAGCTGAGAGGCGCCTGGAGTTTTTCGGCCAAAAATGAAAATGAAGCCGAGCGGAAGTAGTGCTAGTAGACTGCAGACCATGGGGCCGATTCAATTTGGCCACGTTAGTATAAGAATAACATGGCGCCAATTGTATTACAGGGGCAGCACGGTGGCTTAGTGGTTAGCACACCTGTCTCACAGCACTGGGGACATGAGTTCGATTGCCAACCGTGGCCTTATCTTTGTGGAGTTTGTATGTTTTCCCCGTGTTTGTGTGGGTTTCCTTTGGGTGGTCCGGTTTCCTCCCACACTCCAAAAATATACTGGTCGGTTAATTGGCTGCTATTAATTTGGTGTGTGTGTGTGTGTGTGTGTGTGTGTGTGTGTGTGTGTGTGTGTGTGTGTGTGTGTGTTAGGGGATTTAGATTGTAAGCTCCAATCGGGCAGGGACTGATGTGAATGAGTTCTCTGTACAGCGCTGCGAAATTAGTGGCGCTATATAAATAGATGATAATGATTACTGTTAATACGGTAATTTTTACCTGGATTTTTGCTTACGAGCCAAATCCGTTAAAATTATCGTACTAATGGTAATACTGCACACTTTTACCGTAGTAATATTCCTAGAATAGCGCAGCTGAATTGAATTGGTCCCCATATGTAAGTTCAGTAACCATCATTATAAGGACTATAGAGAACTAAAGTTTCTTTAGTCCTTGTTGGCAGCGAAGTACCTGCATTGATAATAGAAGCTTTAGACACTATTTCATTTTTAATATTTCACATTCATTAATAGGTATTCTTTAAGAAAACCTGGAATATTTATTTTTAGCTGTAAATTGTTACAGCATAATATTTTGCTATCAGACTAAATTAGTAAAAGGGGATCTTGAGGGTGGTGCTGGAGAAGCTGTTTGCAGGGTATGGAAATAGTCTATAAAACAGACAGACTCACAATCATAAGGTTTTTGTCCCTTTCTGCTTCCCGTAGCTGCCTGCTCAGCTGCTCATCTCGCAAACGAGCTGCGTCTTCTACAGTCCGCATGGTCTCCTGGCTCCGCGTCTTCTCTCGTTGCATCTGACGCTCAGTCTGCCGCAGAGCCACAACTGCATGGGATTAGTGTGATAAATACATCATAATTACTGGCAGTAGGAGAGGGTGCAGTGCTGGATGCTGTGACTGTACAGATTCAGCGTTGGTTATCACACAAGATTATAATACTCATTCATCTGCAAGTAATCCAAAGCAACCAATCAGATACTTGTTTTCATTTCTGTGATTGATTAAGCCAATATCCGATTGGTTCCAGTGCATCATTTCTTAGTGAATAATGTGTGATAGAATTACCTGCTTTAGTGTGCTCTCGTCTTGCCTCATGTAGATGCTTCTCCATCTGAGACAACCGCTGAGTTGTCTTCTCCTCCACTTCACTCACTTTATCTTGTAGCTCTGAAACCAAAACGCAAAACTAGAACCAGTGCTATTCCTGTACTGGTATTACACACAGCTGGCACTATACAGCCAGTCAGTACTCAAGGCCTTGGTGCTATTCCTGTACTGGTATTACACACAGCTGGCACTATACAGCCAGTCGGTACTCAAGGCCTTGGTGCTATTCCTGTACTGGTATTACACATAGCTGGCACTATACAGCCAGTCAGTACACAAGGCCTTGGTGCTATTCCTGTACTGGTATTACACACAGCTGGCACTATACAGCCAGTCAGTACTCAAGGCCTTGGTGCTATTCCTGTACTGGTATTACACACAGCTGGCACTATACAGCCAGTCAGTACTCAAGGCCTTGGTGCTATTCCTGTACTGGTATTACACACAGCTGGCACTATACAGCCAGTCAGTACACAAGGCCTTGGTGCTATTCCTGTACTGGTATTACACACAGCTGGCACTATACAGCCAGTCAGTACTCAAGGCCTTGGTGCTATTCCTGTACTGGTATTACACATAGCTGGCACTATACAGCCAGTCGGTACTCAAGGCCTTGGTGCTATTCCTGTACTGGTATTACACACAGCTGGCACTATACAGCCAGTCAGTACACAAGGCCTTGGTGCTATTCCTGTACTGGTATTACACACAGCTGGCACTATACAGCCAGTCAGTACTCAAGGCCTTGGTGCTATTCCTGTACTGGTATTACACACAGCTGGCACTATACAGCCAGTCAGTACTCAAGGCCTTGGTGCTATTCCTGTACTGGTATTACACACAGCTGGCACTATACAGCCAGTCAGTACACAAGGCCTTGGTGCTATTCCTGTACTGGTATTACACACAGCTGGCACTATACAGCCAGTCAGTACTCAAGGCCTTGGTGCTATTCCTGTACTGGTATTACACACAGCTGGCACTATACAGCCAGTCAGTACTCAAGGCATCAGTGCTACACTTGTACCTTACACATAGCAGACACCACCACATTGTGCATGAGGCCTCTCTGCTATTACTTAACATACGTATAGCTGACACAACATGGACCTGCACAGAACCATAACTTTTAGTGCCTGGGGCAGGAAGGAAAACTACGGCCCCCCCTAGCTTTCAATTTTAACCAAATTAACCTAAATTATTCATAAACTGCGCTGCCCCCCCTCCATCGATGCGCTCTGGGCGGTCGGCCCTCTCGCACAGCCTAGTTACGGCTCTGGATCATCTGCACTACACTATATGTACTAACACTGTACGTGGTAGAGATCACTTCTTCATCTACACTATGGGTAACTACACAAATGTTCTACATGAAGCCCTCTATACGGAGTTATTACCTTTCTCATACTCCCCCTTCTGGCCGAGCAGTTGCCCCTTCAGTTGTGTGGTGGTCTCACATTCCTCCTGCAGTCTCCTCTCAAGCTCTCCCACTTGTTCTCTCAAGGCTCTCTCTTTCTCTTCCGTCTCGTGGAGAGAATGGCGCAGAAGAGATGTAGTTTGATGACATTCTTCTATTTCTGCTTCCACTACACAGAGCAGCGTGGAGTAAGTACCGGACATGGACACACTGCCAGAACAGAGCTCGAGGGGGCTACTTTATACACAATGGTTTACTTACATCTTTCTCTGGTCTCTGTCACTTTCCCTTCAATAATTAGAACCCCGCGCTTCAGCTCTGCACTCAGACGGTCTCTCTCCTCGTTTAAGAGCTTAACCTCGGCCGTCAGATCTTCATATGATGGACGGCAGCTGTGGGGACATTAGTGTCAGGGTGGGCGCTTTCTACCCCCAGTGCATAACTTCCTAGAAACCCCGTCTACAATGTTCACATTCACTGTAATAAGACAGGGAATCCACTGTCTACAGATGTAAAGAGAGGGTCATTCAGGTTTCTGGATCACTAGAAACCTTTGCAAGAATGTAGCCGGTCTCACACCATGTAAGCAGTGTCACAGAGCCCGTACTATGGGGCACACTACCTCTCGTGTTCCTGATAATTCTATAGATTAATACAGAAGTGGAAGTTGCTCAATCAATTTGTAGGCTCATAGCAGGTGCTTGAAAGGCACCTGCTATGAGCCTATAAATTGATTGAGCAACTTCCACTTCTGTATTTGTCTGAGAGGCATGTTGGTGTCAGTAGCTGAGGGGGTGTACTGGCGCTGAATTGCTGTTTGGAGGCTTCTGATGTACCTCTTTGGTAAGTTAACTCTCAATTTAAAAACACATATATGTATGGCCCAAATATATGGGACTCAATGTTTAGAGTTAGGACCACCCTATTAGCAAAAAGCACCGTGGAGTGGCGGGTGGCTTTAACATACATTTGCAAATGTGTGCAACTAAGACTTTTGCATTTTTTATCTACTGTAGAAATGGCAGGTCTGTTGCTGGCTATAGCAGTGTGCTGGGGGAATTTTCTGTGTAATTCTATAGATTAGTCAGTGACCCTATCCTGTCTTCTACTCTGCAGCCACTTTTGTCTCTCTCTGTCTACGTTCTGCTCTTCAGAACAGTCCTCTCTTTCACAAGCCCTTAGTTTTCCCCCATGCCCGACACAGAATACTGGGTCACTGAACTCTCCTTTTGCTGGACTACTTACAGACCATCTTCTGTCACTGTATCACTGGGTCGCTCCTCCTGTTCCAACTTCACCAGAGCAAGTCTTTGTGCTACCAAACCTGATAGAGGTAATGTATAGAGAAGTCAGGGTGACGCCATGCGACAGGAGAAATGGACAATGCACCGACCGACGACAACAACACTGTGCGTCTCTTTCAGATGTCTACAAAACTACAGCTGAATATAATAAATATGCCAATTATTACACTGCAATTTTCTATCATAGCATTTTGCATACTGCAGAGCGATGTCACTTAGAGGCTGTACACTATACTGCAGTACGGACACAACTATAACTCTGGTTACTGCCTTGCTTACCTTATGGTGCCTAAGACTTGTTCTTACCAATATAACCTCCCTATAACATCACTGGGAAGAAAAACTTACATAATTAAACACATAGTTAATGCAAAACGATGAACAGTTGGCACAGATCAATATTGCCCCATTTCACAACATAATTATTACCACTCTTACCCTGTATAGTGTCCACCCTCTTGGCAGCAAATGAGACCCGCTGGCCCAGTGTTACCAGGCGCTGCAGCGCCCCCCGGAAGGAGTGTTCCTGTGCGGACATCACCTGCACAAAGCTGACAGTACAAGTGATATTCATAAACCATTGTTCATGGACAGTACCTATAACGTGCAATGCTGGAATACTTGTTACAGTAGATGGGGATTACCATATCCACGCCTCAGAAGGCATACTACAAAGGAGCTTGAAATGGGTTTTTAATAGAGGACTTTATTGTTGAGATATATTGTGATCAATCACCAATATCTGTGTGCGGTTTTAAATGGTCAGAGAGCCAGTTATGGTGGGCCCACTGGATGGTCCCACCCCTGACCAGGAAAATTTCCCTGTTATGGCAATTGGCTATCTCACCTTATGTCTTATATACACAAATTACTTTTATATTGATTTATTTCGTCCTTTTCTCTGTATCCAATCCGAGACAAGAAGAGAAGTTAGGACAAGCAGTCCACATTGTTATGGATATAGCTTTTTCTCATCAGTCCCGGTCAAAAAACGAGAAGATTTTTCCAAGAATAGCACCAACTTTTTAACTCTCTCGTAGATATATAGTCCACTCACGCTGACCTTTTTTCTGTGTGGAATCTCACCACGGGAGTAAAGAGGGTAAATTCAACCCAAACATAGGACAAAGAAAGGAAAAGAACACACACATAGTGCAATACTGTTGATTTGATTTAAAAAAAACAAACCATAGATATTTATTCCACTCACATATAAAAACTTGTATAGATGTAAAAACATATATCACTTCCTTAGCAACGCCACACATAGACATACAGATATTCGGACCAGGTTGAATTTACTCTCTTTAGTCCTGTGGTGAGATTCCACACACAGAAAGGGGTCAGCGTGAGTGGACTATATCTCTACGAGAGAGTTAAGAAGTTAGTGGTATTCTTGGAAGAATCTTCTCATTACTCTTTGAACGGGACTAGTGACAAAAAGCTATATCCCTACCACTGTGGACTGCTTGTCCTAACTTCTCTTCCTGTCTTGGATTGGATACAGAGAAAGTTACTTTATAGACATTGCCTATGAGAATTTGATACATTTTGTTACTTATGTGCATTGATATTAGTAGGTGCCTATTATCCTTTGTTCTCTTTTGGGTATTTGTCATTTGATGTAGGCGGTGACCCTACTCTGAAAGGAAGGGCTGCTGTGGTGATTTTGTGCGCCTGTAAGAAGTCTAAAATTATTTTTTACTATTTCGTAATTTATAGAGCTTCCTTTTGGTTGAATAGAATATTTTATTTTACAGGGATTATATAGGGAAAATTGGCAAAAACATCCATTTCCCACAATTATTCCCCTAGTTCCTTTTACTCAATAAATCCTAGCCCAAATATGTATCCTTCTGATTACATAAAGAGTCTGTTTTAGGTGTCATCGGATCTTGACTTCCTCTGTACAATCTTCCCCAAACCTAAGGCAATCCCGGTGATGTCACAGAAACAACACAGCGACCTGACTGAATTAGAAGCAGAAGTGCTCAGGCCCTTTCACACATTATACACCGAGCTAACACCGAGTGTGGTTACAGAACTCCATGACAATTTTATTTCTGACCCTAATTAGCAGACCTGGAGGGTTCCTGTGGCCGGGACTCATGTGGTGAAGGAGGACTTGCTCCTATCGACACTGCAGTCTCGTCATGCTCCAGGGTTTACAGCCTGAAGTGTGAATTAGTAAATTCAGCAAATGCCTGTGATTGGACGAGCCGCATCACCAGCTGCCATCCAACATGTTCTGAGAAAGCCGCCGAGTCAGAATTTCTCCCAAACCATTTTTTGAGCCCCCTTGATCCAGCTACCTTGGGGAAAAGGTGTCTTACAAACATTATGTAGTAAGTTCTATATTTAGTGAATAAATGTGGCATTAATAAAATATTAGGGTACTCCCTCCTCTTACTTTCCGATGCTAAAAGCAGGGATGCATCTACCTTACAGACAACTGTGCTCTCTTACGCTGCAGCAAGAAACTCATTTCATGTTCGTTTCTATTTCTTTTGTGTTTGAAGACAGTACCCAATGTCCTCTCACTTTCATGATTCATTTAAGATCTATATTAAGCTTAAGGTCAGCAGAATTATCTGAGAAAAATGTAGAAGTTAAAATCAATGACTGGGGCTTTAGTTAATCTTTTCTCTATGATGGATCAGCAAACCCGATTATCTATGGTCAGGTCCAAAGACCAGGAATTGGATGATCACCTTGAAATGCGCTTGGTGGATAAATAGGCCCACATCTGACTGTGCGCTGTTTGCCACTTATAAGTAATCCTTATTGTCTTTTTCCTCCATACTTTGATTTCTGTTTATATATATATATTATGTGATGGGGAGTTTTGTAGCCGTGTGGTTAATGCAGCCTCACAATAAATGTGGACAGAGAAACACTCATACCTGTCAATCATTTGCTTTAGCAGTAGCACAGTCTGTTCTGCTGTTTCGGTCATGCTGGACAGCTGTGAGGATGTAGCATGTGCAGCCGCCAGCTTGTCCTGCAAACACTATAAAGAAATGGGACTTACTATAAAAAAATATTTTTATTAATAGCACAGAGACACCATGGCCAAGAGTGACTCTTCCCAGGTGACTCACAGCTGTGAGCTTAGCACACCTTCCCCATGTGGTCACTGACTGTATTACAGAAGCTACATTCATGCTGGGACACCAGTGACTCCACACGCATCTTCCTCACCTTGTTTTGGACCCTTTCCATTTCTAGCTCGGCTGTGCGGTCCTGCATGGTATGCGAGTAGAGGGCCAACTGCTGATTACTCTCTTGTAGGGCATTATCCAGAGAACAGATCTGGTTTGGTACAAAAAAACAAGAAACAGTGCAGAGAAAAAAATCTGAGAATCATCATCATTTATTTATATAGCGCCACCAATTCTGCAGCGCTGTACAGAGAATATTTATCGCTCACATCAGTCCCTGCTCCATTGGAGCTTATAGTCTAAATTCCCTAACATACACACACACACAGAGACAGAACAGAGACTAGTTAATTTGATAGCAGCCAGTTAACCTACTATTAGGTTTTTAAAGTGTGAGAGGAAACCCACGCAAACATGGGGAGAACATGCAAACTCCACACGGATAAGATGACCCCAGCGCTGTGGGACAGAAGTGCTTACTACTAAGTCACAATGCTGCCCCTATTACTGTACACTGATTTGCACTCAACAAAAAATACACTTATAATCACAATTTCACGAGCCGCGGCGGTGACCCAAGATGCCGCGACTCACTGCCTCCACTCACTTTCCTTTCCTACCCGGCCGTTACCAGGGCAACGGTTGGGACCCTCTTTGCAAATAACGCCAAGTCCAGGGATGTCCAACAGCCGGGCGCGTGCGCAATTGAATTATTATTAAGCAGCCCCCTGAGTCTAATTATTATGATCTGTGCACCCTTGTTTCTCATTGACCCGTCAATGTATTTAAGGCAGGGAGGGCTTAGCCTCCCTGCTGGTTATAGCGTTCTGTCTGCTGCACGTTTTACTGACCAGCTTTCTGTTCCCAGGATACTTGTTATCTGTGACCTGACTCTCTGTTGTGACTTCGGCTTGCTTTCTGACCATGCATGTTTGCCTGTGCCCTTTGACCTTTTTGCCTGTGCTCCGGATTCTCCATGTTTGCTACCTGCCCTGACCTTCAGCTTGTTATTGACTTTCCTGCTTGCTACGGACCCACAACCTAGACCTGTCCCTGGTTTCTGCCTCCAGTAATCAGATTACTTACCTTGTGCTGCGGTTACCCTGATAAGGTTCTACTACCATAGAGTTAAGTCCTGGGGGCATCTGAGTACCTCCAAACGCATCTTGTTCTACGGGAAAGACGGCTGGTCCGGTTCTAAAAACTTATCAGCTAGCCGTGATCCTAACACCCACTGGTACTTTAAGCAGACTCCCTCCTGCATTTACCTTTTACCCCACAGCTCACCTTCTCTCTCATCTTCCGGTCATCACTCTCCTTGTTGATATCTTCTGATTTGAGCTGCACCATCAAACTGAAAACTTTCTCCCTCCACCGTTTCAGCAACAACTGGGTCTTCTGCCCGTCTGTGTGGGTGCCCTAACAGCCAGGGAGAACCTTTCTATTAGAATAGTTACTGCTTTAGTAACATTGTCATTCACAGTATGTTGAATTAGCCCAAATAAGACTGCATCAGAACAGACCAGGGGGTATATTTACTAAACTGCCGTTTTGAAAAAGTGGAGATGTTGCCTATAGCAACCAATCAGATTCTGACATTTTGTAGAATGTACTAAATAAATGCTAACTAGAATCTGATTGGTTGCTATAGGCAACATCTCCACTTTTTCAAACCCGCAGTTTAGTAAATCTAGCCCCAGGACATACATTAGAGACTGGACCCTAAAGAAGAGTATAGGTTACAGGTACCTTAGTGGGGAAAAAGAAGAAGAGTGTTCAACTCAAATTCTACTTACTGTCTTTTTACACAGATCGCTCTCCTGCAGGGACAAGATGTGTGTGAGGGATGACAGACGGGTCTGAAGGAGCGACATAGAGGTCTGCAGAGCACCGCGCTCCTTCTCCAGAGTCTAGAAATGGCCACATACACACACATATAAATACCATATATTACAGGAATATTACCAATTTACCAATGCCAAGTCTAACCTGTATTGTGTTCTTCAGTTCCGCCCTCTCCTTCTTCTGCTCATCCGCTTGTCGATTATCTGGAACGAGCTCTCCAATGTACGTCCTCAGTTTCTGCACCAGGGTATTCTGGATATCCAGCTCTTGGTGTGACTGACTAGAGGTGACAGAGGACAATGGAGTTTTATAAGTGTCACGAGGCATTTCCAACATCTAGATTGCCACATCTTGGAAAGAAGAACTACATTTTCCTGGGTTTTTGGTATATGTAACAATACGTTCCATATTTTGTTTATACTATAGGTTAGCAGTAACGGGTAACCCAATGATTCCACCAGGCTTAGACAATCACAGGCTCATTCCTGATAAATGTATCCATTTATTGTAGTTGTTAAATTCTGTACTGTAAATGGTTCCAATTATCATTATATAACATAGTGGATAATTTTTTTACTGATTTGCCCTTTTTCTCATAATGGGAGGGGACTTTGGTTAAACATTTTTTTTACAAATTCATTATAATCACATTGCAAATGTAATCAGAAATCAGCCAAAATCTAAAATAGCAGACAAATGCTTTATGTAAAAAGGGCTACTAATTACATCTACAATATATGCAAACATTGCCATGTCTGCCTGGTATTCACATTGCCAGTCTAAAAGATGGCTGTGGTGTCCTTTACTGGGTTACCGGTATGAAGTCTGCAGTGCACAGAAAAACTATCACCTTCAGTCCCATTATTACAGTCTCAAATTAGGTTCTGCTCTCATTGGCTACTGTTGTTAATGCCAGACACACAAGAGCCAATCGTACGCCACAGCTGGACAGCCGGATCCCTTCAAATATCAGACAAAATTATGGCGGCCATCTTCCAGTCTGATGTGTATGGGCAGCTAGACATAGATCTGTTCCTGAATGTTATTAGTAGTGCTGTCGTTTAAGCTCACCAGTAGATTAGATTTAGTAACAGCTTTCACTATAGACACATGTACAAAAATAAAGTTCCTAAAGACCCAAGTTCAGCGCTACTGAATATTTTTTCTACTTCATTTGAAAGCATTGCATGTGGAGAACAGTGATTATGCACAAAAAGCTCCTACTTATGTATACAGTAAAGTCCATAGATATTGGGACATCGACACAATTCTCATATTTTGGGCACTATACACCACCACAATGGATTTGAAATCAAACTAACAAGATGTGCTTCAACTGCAGACTTTCAGCTTTAATTTGAGGGAATTTACATCCAAATCAGGTGAACAGTGTAGGAATTACAACGGTTTCTATATTTGCCTCCCACTTTTTAAGGGACCAAAAGTAATGGGACAATCGACTCAAAACCTATTTCATGGACATGTGTGGGCTATTCCCTCGTAATTTCATCATCAATTAAGCAGGTAAAAGGTCTGGAGTTGATTCTAGGTGTGAAATTTGCATTTGGAATCTGTTGCTGTCGACTCTCAATATGAGATCCAAAGAGCTGTCACTATCAGTGAAGCAAGCCATCATTAGGCTGAAAAATCAAAACAAACCCATCAGAGATATAGCAAAAACATTAGGGGGTAAATGTATGAATCTCCGGATTCTTCATCTCCGGCGTGTTCAGCCTCTTCAGCGCTTAAATTTAAAGCGGCGCTGCTTTGTAAAGGGAAGTTTCCCTTTACAAGGCAGCGCCGCTTTAAATTTAAGCGCTGAAGAGGCTGAACACGCCGGAGATGAAGAATCCGGAGATTCATACATTTACCCCTAGGTGTGGCCAAATCAACTGTTTGGAACATTCTTAAAAAGAAAGAACGCACCGGAGAGCTCAGCAACACCAAAAGACCCGGAAGACTACGGAAAACAACTGTGGTGGATGACAGAAGAAATTTTTCCCTGGTGAAGAAAAACCCCTTCACAACAGTTGGCCAAATCAAGAACAGTCTCCAGGAGGTAGGTGTATATGTGTCAAAGTCAACAATCAAGAGAAGACTTCACAAGAGTGAATATAGAGGGTTCACCACAAGATGTAAACCATTTGTGAGCCACAAAAACAGGAAGACCAGATTAGAGTTTGCCAAACAACATCAAAAAAGCCATTACAGTTCTGGAACAACATTTCCCTATGGACAGATGAGACAAAGATCAACTTGTACCAGAGTGATGGGAAGAGAAGAGTATGGAGAAGAAAAGGAACTGCTCATGATCCAAAACATACCACCTTATCAGTGAAGCATGGTGGTGGTAGTGTCATGGCGTGGGCATGTATGGCTGCCAATGGAACTGGTATTTATTGATGATGTGACTGCTGGCAAAAGCACCAGGATGAATTCTGAAGTGTTTCGGGCAAGATTATCTGCTCATATTCAATCAAATGCTTCAGAACTCATTGGACGGCGCCTCACAGTGCAGATGCATACTGCAAAAGCAACCAAAGAGTTTTTTAAAGCTAACAAGTGGAATGTTATGCAATGGCCAAGTCAATCACCTGACTTGAATCCGATTGAGCATGCATTTCACTTGATGAAGACAAAACTGAAGGGAAAATGCCCCAAGAACAAGCAGGAACTGAAGACATTTGCAGTAGAGGCCTGGCAGAGCATCACCAGGGATGAAACCCAGCGTATGGTGATGTCTATGTGTTCCAGACTTCAAGCTGTAATTGCCTGCAAAGGATTTGCAATAAAGTATTAAAAAGTGAAAGTTTTATGTAGGATTGTTTAGTTTGTCCCATTACTTTTGGTCCCTTAAAAAGTGGGAGGCACATATAGAAACCGTTGTAATTCCTACACCGTTCACCTGATTTGAATGTAAATTCCCTCAAATTAAAGCTGAAAGTCTGCAGTTAAAGCACATCTTGTTAGCTTGATTTCAAATCCATTGTGGTAGTATATAAAGCCCAAAATATGAGAATTGTGTTGATGTCCCAATATTTATGGACTTGACTGTATACGGACACATAGCGATTTAGATTATTTGCTTCAGAGCGCTGGACAGTCTATTCTTTTGTTCACACACACACACACACACACGCACGCACGCACGCACGCACGCACGTTGGTCTTAACTGTCCTGGCTGCATTTTTGCAAATGACTTTATTCACAGCTGCGTAAAGCGGATTCACACCGGTCATTGACCAGGCTGCTCTCACTAGAAAGTCTATTTTATCAGAACAAACCAGGAGATAAACAAGACAGCACTGGTTACATATATATCATACCTCAACTGTGCTTCCACCGATTCCTTATTGTGATTGGCTGCTTGAAGCTCTTCCCTTAGTCCTGACACTTCCTGTGTTTTCCGCTCCTGTACTTCCTGTAGCTCCATTTCCAGCACATGTATTCTGCTCCTCAAAGTATCCAACTCCATCTTGTGACTCTCAGACAATAAACGAAGCTGAGACAAGATCCAAAGAGATAAATTACAGGTTCTATAGCAAACTGGGGAAAGTTATACAAAATTGTGCACAGAAGCCAAAGGGACCAATCAGGTGATTGCCCCCCCTTTTTTTTTTTTGTTAAGCCGCACAATAATATTGACAGAACCTGACGGATTACTATGGGTTACAACATTTTGTGCACCAGTTTTCACATAAGTGAATACACCCACATTCTATCTTTGCTCAGTGCATGAAATCTCACACTCATCGTTACATAAGGGCAGACACCCAGCCCCCCCCCCTGGTCACCTGCCTCTTCCAGCCGCTGCTGTTCCACAGACTCCTCCACCTGTCTCCTCCTGTCCTCCTCTTCCTTCCTCCTCTCCTCCGCCTGCCCAGCCTCCGTGACAACCAGCTTTAATGCCTGTACTTCCTGTGCCAGCCTCCGCAGCTCCTCCTCTTTATCTTGGGCATCAGCTACCGCCAGCTCTAGTTTCTGCATTTCTCGCATCTGATGGGCAATAATCTCCAGGGCCCGAGACTCAGAGGGTGGAACGTCCGGAGGACGACGGTCCAGAGACCTGGGTAAAACAGCAGCATATGGATAGGAACATTTACATATAGACACAGAGGCCTTGGTGTGGTGTGTGTCAAACCCTGGTGATCTAATGTTATATAGACTGGGGCTGTCATTCAGTAATCCAGGAACAGAACTCGGTTCCAGAAATAGAGAGCAGGAAACAAGTATACCTGGGCACTTTGTGACCGAGGCATTTCCCAGCTTTAGCAGGGAAATACTCCCCGAATCATCTTATATAACCCCAGAAGGTACTGTTACTGATTGTACTTGTAAAGCTGGGTACACACTACACTGTTTTCGTCCAATAATCGGCTCAAACAGCCGACATACGACCGCTCGTTCAAAAGTCGGGTCAGTGTGTGCAGTGATACGATGGTCGAAAGTCTGCCCAAATGGACGATTGTCGCCTCATTTGATTGGTCGTACCGTTTAATATTTTCGTTCCAATCTCGTTTCCGCTGTGTAGTGTGTGTAAGTTTCCGACCGATCCACAACTGTGAGTACGAAATTACAGTCATTGCTCAGGACAACATGGCTGTAAAAAGTCGCTAAAGGGACGTCCGCTCTTCCCTTTATCGTCCTAAACAAAGCTAGTGTGTATGCAGTCCATGGACCAAGCGATCGGACCATCGGTCGCATGTAAAATCGCTCGGCATAAAAAGTTGGTCGCAATTTCTGTAGTGTGTACCCAGCTTAAGAATGCATTATTATGTTTTATTTATAAGGTTCCACAAGGCTCCCACAGAGCCGTACATAGTAGGATACAACATACAACAACACTATATAAGTACATACAGATAAGAACAATGGATACAGATAAGCAGAGGAATAAGTGAATGGATGCAATTAACAAAACAAGTCAAAACAGGGACAGAGAGGAGGACGGAGACTGGGCAGACATGAGACATAGGGTAGAGGACCCTGCTCATGACATCAATAGATCTATAAAGGCTGGTCACTGGCTGTAGTGACGATAAAGGGTTATGTCATAGGACTTCAACTAAAGCCAAAGGAAAAATCAAAGAAAGTCATGTCTGTCTGACCTTGTACAGATTATATAAAATCTTTATAAGGGTGGGTCCAAACTACAGAAAATTTCTCCAGATGCGATATCGTTAACGATTTTACCAACGGCTGATAGTCCCGATCAGCACGACGACTCATGTGTACACACTATACACGTTTTACTCCATTTACCATCAGAACTGTGATCTTCATCTGTAATATCTATCGGCAGAAAAAGATTGGTACTCCACAGAGATCTATAGACATTGCCGGTCCTGAGTGCATACACACTGCAGAACTGGAACGCCTTCATTCCACCGTTTACCAATTGTTTTTAGTCCGTTAATAAAACCAAACGATACGGTGTGCTTCGGAACGATAATCATTCATCGTTGGAGAGTACACAATAACGCAATATCAGACCAATCGGTTATCGCGTGATTGGCCTGATTATCGGGTGAAAAACCAGTAGTGTGAACCCAGCCTACGTTACATTCTGAGGCCTTGATAGTGTTTAGGAGGCACTGATAAGATGTAGTCTATGGTTTATGTAGTTTATGGGGCAGCACGGTGGCTTAGTGGTTAGCACTTCTGCCTTACAGCACTGGGTTCATGAGTTCAATTCCTGACCATGGCCTTATCTGTGAGGAGTTTGTATGTTCTCCCTGTGTTTGCGTGGGTTTCCTCCGAGTGCTCCGGTTTCCTCCCACACTCCAAAAACATATTGGTAGGTTAATTGGCTACTAACAAATTGACCCTAGTCTGTGTGTGTGGGTGTGTGTGTTAGGGAATTTAGACTGTAAGCCCCAATGGGGCAGGGACTGATGTGAGCGAGTTCTCTGCACAGCGCTGCGGAATCAGTGGCGCTATATAAATAAATGGTGATGATGATGATGGTTTGATGAAAATACTTTGTTTATAGACCAGAAGCTAAAATTAGTCATTACTTTGTATGTCAGCTACAATGTTATGATTTAACCTCAAGAATCTGTAAACCATTAAAGCAATACAAGTATCTACGCTGTATCCTTCCATGTGCCGGTAACCTATGTGAACTGCTACCCTGCTGATGGGGAAAAATCACTAAGAAATCTCTGGATTAAAGTCGGTTTCCCCCAGTGGAACACGTGAGAAAATAAAATAATGTAAGAATGAAGCTTAAGGAGTCCAATGGGATTGAAAGGAGATTAGAGAACGAAAATAAATGTGAGTTGCAGGGGATTCAGGGGAAAAGAGATGGATTGAACAATTGGGAAATATGGAAAACTCTACAAACAAAACAGGACCTGACATGATCACAATCATTACAATGTAAGACACAACATTAGTCACTATATTGAAGGCATGCGAATATCTGACTCTCAGCTAATGTTTTGGATACCTGGCTCTGGTTCCATCTCCTCTGTCTGGTCTCTTGTTTAGCTCCTCGTTCTCCTGTTTCAGCTTTGCCAACTCTTTTGCCAGTTCGTCCCAGGGCTCAGAAACAGCAGGTTGTGCTGGGGGTGGCACAGACGGGAAGGGAGCCGGTATCTGTCGACGAGTTTCAAAGTGAGATGGCGGGATGAGCCCAGTGTGCCCTGCACAGGAGAATGGGCACGGGTCAATGTCCAGGTAGGGGGAGATGCCAAGAGGAACAAGGAAACATATAATGATGTAAAATATCAAATGTGTGAAATCAATGACTAGAAGGATGAAAGCCATTGAAAGTCCAGTATACAGCAGAGTTATCAAGTAATGTATAATATATATTTATCAGAAGGCACCAAGGAGTTCCACCATCATATAATGGCTGCAGGTTTATTATACATGTCATAGAACTCAGAGGATTCTCCTATATACTTTTTACTTTACGGAAGGAGGAACATTGTTCCATATAATTCACAAACTTCAGTTTGAAAGTAAGCACCGCCTCCAACCATTTTCCAACCAATTAGATTATATCATTCATAACGATCATTGGATGGATAGTCATTTTAACCAGTTACGATGATCCAATCACCATGCGTCTAGCTTCAGAGAATAAGCCCCTTTTCACCTACAACCAACTTCATCAGTTATAAACGCCAAGTTAAAGTAAGATCTACCACTGAAAGGAATTTCAATACCAATAGCTGAGTGTTAGGTACAGTCACCCGCCATTGTTCCTGACACTCACCCACTCCCTTGGGAGCCAGGAACACGGAAGGAGGATTTAATGTTCTCTTCTCCATTACTCTTCAATATACTGTTAAAGAATACAAGTATTAGCTTTTATTTCTAAAGCAACAAAAAGTGACACATGGTGTGAAGTCTATTACTGCTAAAGCTTCCACGCCAACAATCAACATAAAAAAATGTGTCATTAAACACACAGGAATAGAAGACAATGGGTATTGTAGATATTATTCAGTCACACAATTAAAGAACTTGCTTTTACAGGATGCATTAAAGGTCTCCTGACAATGGTGAACTGCAGGCGGGTTGCTAACACTACAAAACACTCCTTTATAAACTAGCTTTAATATTTGATATTATTCAAGGATCATCATCATCACCATTTATTTATATAGCGCCACTGATTCCGCAGCGAACTCACTCACATCAGTCCCTGCCCCATTGGAGCTTACAGTCTAAATTCCCTAACATACACACACAGACAGAGAAAGAGTCTCTAGGGTCAATTTTGATAGCAGCCAATTAACCTACCAGTATGTTTTTGGAGTGTGGGAGGAAACCGGAGCACCCGGAAGGAAACCCACGCAAACACGGGGAGAACATACAAACTCCACACAGATAAGGCCATGGTCGGGAATTGAACGCAAGACCCCAGCACTGTGAGGCAGAAGTGCTAACCACTTCGCCACCGCGCTGCCTATAAGGATGTCTAGATAATGCAGGATCGTGTGGATACTGATTTGTTATTGACACATTAATCAGAAACATTGAGAATAGGAATTTGCAGGTCACTTTCGAACTCCAGGCTGAGAGATCTAAACAATAACGGCAATCTAAGTTCCAGCAGGGGATAGATTCTCAAATACTTCAGGGATCCCAGACTTTCAAATCCCAACTAGTTGAGAGCAGGGGGGGGATTTATAGCAGAATTTTTTTTGTGTGCAGTTATTCTTTAATACTTTTCGTAATCTTAAATAATCATGCTTAAAATTGTTTTTTTTTTTTTTTTTTTTTATCTCCAAGCTTTTTAGATGTGCATTTTCCACATTACTTAGTATCAACAGCGTTTCTGAATACAGCATTTTTTGTATCATTCATAGTGGGAGCTGATTCATCAAAAACAAAGTTGAACCAAGCTAATTTGAATTTACAAGTAAGTTACTTGAAAAACTATTTTGTGGGCTTGTTTGATTTATAAAGTAGCATGCATGTCAAACTATTTTGTTATTTATGTCATTATGATTTTCAATGTTTTCTCTGTAAAGTCTGTAATAACTTTAGGCTTTGCAATAGATTACACTAAAATATGTGAAACATACTTTCCTAAATTGGAACAGGATAAGCTAAAAGATTTTAACACCCAGCTACACATAGACAGGGACTAATGTGATCCCAATGAAGGATTTTTCGCATCTTAACATACTTAGGGCTATATTTACTAAACTGCGGGTTTGAAAAAGTGGAGATGTTGCCTGTGGCAACCAATCAGATTCCAGTTATCATTTATTTAGTACATTCTACAAAATGACAGCTAGAATCTGAAACATCTCCAATCAATATTGCTAAATTGCGCCTCCCCCTTCAGCGTTGCGCCCTGGGCGGTCGCCCCCTGTCGCACAGCCCTAGTTATGGCCCTGTGTAGGAGATAAGTAAATGATCTTCTCCAGAGCCTGTCAGAACTATGCAAGAACACTAGACATAATAATCAATCCCTCACTACACCTAATAGACTGAGTGCATCTGATTTTAACTGCATTCTAATGGTGTTTAAAGCACATAGGTCAGTGTAGGCCCTGCATATAATGAGGTGCCCTTGACCCTGGGATGCAGGCTTAAATGTTTTGATAAAAGTATGAACCAATACCTCATGTTTTCAATTTGCTAGATACACAGATATGCAGTGTAAAGGATAAGCGCTGACAACTGTCTTTTTGTTTTGTATACCTAATAAACTGTAGATGGGATCCACACAAGGCTATGTACACACGGCTTCTTCTTATTCCATCTCTCCTCCTTTCCTTTTTGACAAGTGAGGAGAGGCGCGATGGATATTGAATTAAGAGATCATTGATCTCTATGAAGAGATGGTCATGCAGTTCTTGTGACCTCCTTACTACGAAGCAGACATGGCTGTCTCTGCTCCATAATCCACTTTAGTATAACATGTGTCCTCCATTCACCTGTCAACAATGCAGATATTAGGACTGATACATTAAGGCGTGTAAATGTTGATATTTGCATAAAATCGCTGTGCATGCAAAGACCCTTACTGCAGCCTATGATTTCATGGGCGAATGAACGTAGTCAATTTACAGTAAGGACGTGAAAAACTCAAGCGCACACAGCAGCATCCAAATCAAGCTTTGGGTATCTCAAAGGTACATGTTTTACACTATGCTCACTTGCACCAACTACAGATTGTGTGTAAGTGCCAATTACTAGTGATGAAAGTTGCGTATGCGAGAACATGTGCTTGCAATCAGGAGCAACTGTACAAGTGAATTTTATGTAACATAGACATTCAGATCATCATAAATTCTATTTTACAACTCATTATAGGTAAAAATGTCCATGAAAAGTAGACTCATTATAATGACATTTCTCACATTGTCCATCTGTGTAAATGGACAATGTAAACATTATGTTGTGAAATTACAAAAAGATGTACAAATTCTGCACTAACCAACCTGTGGCTCACTAGGTGTTGTACAACTACAAATACCAGCATGCTTTGCCATTAGATCTCCAGCAGCTAGCTGGCAGGGCATGCTGGTACTTGTAGTCCCAGGTTGGCCAAGTCAGCAATAACATTTAGTCTACTGATCCCTGTGGCAGGACATGCTGAGACTTGTAGTGCTACGCCTTGAGAGTCGCAGGTTACCCTAGCACCTGTTAATGATGCAGTTTAAGCAGGATTCAGAGTTCTCTGTGTCAGTCCCATATGATCAACAAGAATATTCAGTGTATCATTGTGTCTTACCTCCCCTCCGCTATGAATACACACTCACCCTGTCTGCTCTCTCACAGGCGGGCTCTAGAGTCCAGACCCGGGAACCACCACCACTGAAGTCTCCGCCATGATTCTCCCTCCTCCCCCTTAGCAACCAAGATAGCAACACCAAACCCCCTTGTCACATTGTGCGCATGTCAAGTTTATTCTAGAGAACGTGTCAGCATCAGCTGCGAGCTGCAGAGTCTGCAGGCGAGGGGGCGTGGTTAAGAGTTATCCACCAATCGTATTTTAGGCCGACAACACCTGTCACTCACAAAGGGATGTGGCGTAAAGAGGCAGTAACTCCTCCCCCCTCCCTATGTGTGCGCTAGTAAGGAAAGGCGTGATGCCGGCGGCCAATCACACCAAAGAGGGCGTGGCATCACTACCCCGGCTGAAGCCCTGTTACTTGTAAAAAAGTTGGGATAGTGGGCGTGGCTGTAGCCTATGGGCGTGACTCAGGCCGGAAAAACCCGCCAAATTTCAAAGGCGCGCTTCCTCCCTTCTGATTTCCCGCCGGTATCCAGGGGCCGTATAGTGAGTACAGGGGGCAGCGGCGGCAGCTCCGTGACGTAATTCTCGGTGTCTTCTCACCCCACCAGCCCCCCCCTGGGTGACATCGAAGGAGGTGGATTCCACTGGGATCAGGATCGGGTCTTGTGCACCCTAGGGGGGTGGATTTGATAGGTCACTGACGTATGCAGTACTACAGGCCATGTCCATTCACAATTGGGGGTAATCCCAGTAGTGGTAAAGGTGAAAGGTCATGACATGGTTTTAGGGCTGTTGGTTTGAGCTTCACCAAGATCAAGGGTTGCAGGCAGCCATTCCCAGCCTCTTATGGTTTTGGGGTGTAAGGGTGAGAGTGTTGGCTTAGCGGGTAAGTGGCCATTACATAGGGGAGGGTTAAGGTCTCAGTATCTGACAGCCCCCTGAGTGACAGACAGCTGCCATGGTGGGATCAGAGGTCTCCCTGACTCAGGTGCAGCCCTGCTTCCAGCTGCTTCGTATGGGATCAGACCTGGGGCTGCTTCCCACCTCCAACTCGCAGAGCCCACCCTCTCAAGACCTCTACACCTTCCTGCCTGACTCCCCGCGGTGCATCTACCGGCTAGGAGCCCGGCATGACTTGTGTGATGTTCCCTTACCAGGGAAACCTCTGGTCCATGCACAAATCCATGCTGAGAGAGAGCCCAGTGGAGACTGGCGGGTCAACCTGGAGAGCTGCACCAATTCTGGTGACTATTTTAATGTGTATATATTTCTATCCATGCAAACTTTTCTCTCTTTCTTTTCATTTACCTGATTATTGTCCATGTCTGACTAGAGCTCATCATTTGATTTCATTTTTACTTGTCTTTGTCTTATTGATTTCTTCTCCTTTACCTGCCAAACTTTCCTGTTGGCCATCTCTTGGCTCAATTGTTCATCCATTGTTTGTACCCTGTCTCCTGACTTTGTTGTGAGAATCATTTGTCCATCCTTATTCATGTATGTTGTCACTTGTCCATCCTTCAGCTTTTACTTCCTTGCTCTAGGTCTGGGTTTGTCACATGTTGTGGTGGTGTTTTTTTTTTTTGGGCACATTTTTATTAGATGTTCATTCATATATACATCTTATCTGTCCATTCTCTTGATCCCTTTCTCTTGGCTCTTCATATTATTACAAGTTAACCTGTGCATGACACTCATGCATTCTAGTCAAATCAAGCTACTTGAGATGTTAAAAAGGTTCTTGTCATGCATTTGGGCCATAGCCCAGGCCTCAACCACCAACCACTCCCCACTGTCACCCACAGCAACCACCAACCACTCCCAACTGTCACTTCTCCTTCAAGAAATATATATATATTTTTTTAAAATCTTTATAAACAATTAACAAATTAAAACCATCTTTGTATACCAAATTTCAGCCCTTTCTGATTTTTTTTTTCCACACACACTAAGAATTTAGTAGGTCAGTGTATAACTCCGCCCAGCAGGTGGCAGGTGGCGCTGCAGCTTGGTTTTATTTTTTTCCACACACAGACAGACTAACACACGCTACTAGACATTTATATTATAGATGGTTCATTTTTGACTCCTGGTTCATCCATTTAACTGCTCCTCCTTATCTCTGATGGTCTCTTGTCCATCCACCCTGTTTACTCTTTCTCTCTGTTTTAAATATTCTATTCATTCTTTTTATTCCTCTTTTAAACCCATCACCTTTTTAGCTTAGCTCTACTCGTTGTTGTTTTTTTGTTTTTTTTTATGCTGCTCTTCACTTGTCCATTTGTCACCATAATCTGTCTCTTGGTTCATTATTATTCCATCTATTCCATATGCCTTCCTCTTATCCATTTCTGTTGTTTCTTCAGTTGTCTATCCATCTCCCTTTATAGCCCTTTACTTGATTATTCATACTCCACCTCTTTATCAATGCGTTTCCTCTCTGGGCTCTTCTCTCATATCAATTTGTCACTGTTTTCTACCGCTGTTCATCCATTCCTTCTTTAGTGTTATCTCGTTACATCTTTTGCATCTCTTGGTTTAATTCACATCCTTAGCCTAGGTACACACTTGAGAATTTTCAGACCAACTTGTTATCTGCAACGAAGGTCTGGACGGTGATTCACGCGTACACACGATTTACCTTCAGATGTGTGCTCTTTATCTGGTCCTATAGTTTAGAGAATGACAGCACAATAGTCACTCATTCATTCATTCCTATCACACGGATTAAAACCGCCTTGTTATAGTTATCCACATGTCCTAACAAATTTTGTTATTTTCTGTGGCTCTGAAGCAAAATATTCAGCCTCAGATTGAACAAATAAACTATTCCATCTACAGCACACTACATTTAAGTCACCAGGACATGGCCGGCATTGACTGAAAAGACCATGACTCTGTAAACTATGGAGATCGTGAGAGTATACACACTGCAGGATCGGAAGGTGATTGGAACGAGATTAGTAAACGGAACAACCGAACAAATGAAACCACAGTCGGCACTTTGGAACGATTGTCATTCATCGTGATATGTGGCCGAACGGTAGTTTATCGGGCGATTTGCCTGATAATTATATGACATGCCTCCAGTGTGTACCTAGCCTAACACTTATGCTTTTGTTTCTTTGATATTCACTTCATTCCAATCTCTTTCTCGTTTATATGTAGCATTTTACATCTTGGCTTCTTTTTTTCCATCCAACCATTCTTGTTCAATGCTTTAGTTGACTGTATATTCATCTTTCTTTTGGCTCTGAACTCTCTCCCTTTTTCTCTTCTCCACTTGTCTAGTCACTCCAATATCTCTTTAAAGATGTTCTATCCACCTCTACATGTTTTGGCTCTGAATATATCATATATACCCTTTTTCTCTCTTACCTCACTTATCTATTCTCTTTATATTTCACCTTTACGCCTCTCTCAGCCATACTTGCCCTTTCACCTCTTGTCTTGTTCAACCTGTAGCCTTTCAGTTCTCTTTATCTGTCCATAAAAGGATCAGACCGGCTATCTAGATTACTGGTAGTTTCGCTGGTGGAATTCAAGCCTTTGTAGGCCCTAATGGTTCATGGCTGACAAGCGCAAGAAGGGGAAGTTTTTTAAAAATAAATCATTATTTAAAACACATCAGTATTTGAAAGACATTCTAACCTCTAATTTTTCTATTCCCACTTTAATTGTATTTTGTGTAGGTCAATGAACGTTTTTGCTCCCAATAAGAGAACAATATGCTAAGGCCCCACCTTGCCTAACCTGTGTTCCCTCAATTAGTTGTGAGAAGGGAAGGGGAAGAGATGGTGTTTATGGAGGGATGGGATGGGGCTTTTTATAAGTGCGGAAAGAAGTCAACTCTTAGCTTGACAATCAAACACAGACTGACATTGTTAGGAAAGGTATGGAAATAACAGCAGTAAGAATAGAAATAGCTATAAATCTGTGGGTATTTAGAGCAATCGAATGTGAACATAGAACTTGGTATAGAGAACACTTATCTAAGAAATGGGCCCTATATTCCCAGTCGGACACTTATTCATTTCCTTTTCTTTGTTGGCAATTTAATCTTTACCATTCCTCTGTTCCCTTGGCTTTCCACATATCCATATTTACCATTTCCCTGGTCTTTAGCTTTTCCTTTGTCCATATGTTAATTGTTTTTTCAATAGCTTGCTGCTCTTATCTGTATTCTCAGCCACTCCTATTGTCAGTCTGTCCAACTTTATCTAAAACTAAATTGTTTCTCCACCAGGCATTTATATCAATGAAGTCCACCTACAGCGGGGTCAGCGATTAGAGTTGTCAGATGGAGACCTTCTCCGTTTCCAAGAGAGGCCCTCTACTCCCTCTGTATCTCCCGATACATACTTCCTGTTCCAACGCGTGCGCGTACGACCTTTGGACTTCTCTGCCATCACATCACCACGTGTTCGGCATACATTTCCTGGTTTTACCCCCGTTGTGAGCACGCAGAGTCTGGGTAGGGATCGTGGAGGATCCCCTCACTACACAACTGGAGCCACGGTCATCTTGAACTCCATTGGTAGCATCAGCAAGATGAAGCGCGAAAGGATGCACAGTGGCGGGCTGGTGGGAGGAACTGTAGAATTGGCCAAACCGCCAACCCCGGACCTTCCGTTACCTTCCCGTACTGGTCTGGAGAGAAGGAGCAATCGTAGGAAGGCTCAGCACAAGGTTCTTTGTGAACTGGAGGAAGATGAGGAGGACAGGCAGGTGGAGGAAGGCATTGGGAAAAGGAAAAGAAAAAGAGGGAGACGGAAGGAGGATGAGAAACGAGCTGCTCAGATGGAATTGGGCAGGTGAGACAGGGATTTTGCTTTCCAAAATGTTGCTTTTACAGCTTCATCATAATTTTTCTTTTCTCTCATGCCTCCCTTAATGGTTTTTGTTGGCCTTTTCTCTTGTATGGTGTGCAAGATCTTGATTTTTATTTACTTGTTACAGGAAGCCTCGTGGTCGTCCCAGAAAGAACCCTGCTCCTCCTTTGGTGGTGTCCCAGACCATGTCGAGTGCGGAACCTTGCGCCTTCCGATCTTGCTGCCTGCCACAGGAAGACACGGTTAGCTGGGTGCAGTGTGACCACTGTGATTCCTGGTACCACGTGGTGTGTATTGGACGCAGCCTGACCTCCCTGCAGGACACAGACTTCCACTGCGGCTGCACGTGACCAGGCCTGTGAACACTAGCATCTTTCTTACAAACTTTCCACCGCTCTTTTATCCAATTATCTCTGTCACCATCTTTCTTAAACCCATATATTAAGAGGCTCGGCCCCCCACAGCTGTAGCAGGAAGCACATTACAGCCATCCAATGCATTAGACTAAAGGCTGTAAAATGTGTCTACACGGGTTTTAAACATGCACTGTAGGGACGTTACTGTACCTTTCAATTCCCTTCATTATTTAACCCGGTCGCCTGGCATGAGTTCAGGATTTCCTTCTATATTTCATCATACAAAACATATACAGCGCTTCGACTATTGGACAAATCTGCAACAAAGACCTTTTTCTTCCCCTCTAGTATCTTTCTACTCTAGTCTGGGATCTAGACTTTTTGGGCAAGGATAATATATTTTTACAGTTCATTAAAGAGTACTAGAAATCTAAGCTTATGGTTACCCTTTTGAATATTTTGTGCAGGGCTGGACACAATGTTAGTCAGGAACCAGTTTGCTGAACCTAGATGGGTCTGGCTCTCTTAAAGCGTACTTGTCGCCTGCACTCAGTACAGGCAGCCATTTTATTGGCTGAACAGATGATTCACAGGAAAGCAGCCTATCAATTCGTGAGCAGCTAATGATGTCACTCATGGGCCACTACATTTATAGTTAATGGATAGGCTGGATATGGAATATATGCACGGAGAACTGCGGAATTGCTCCAGGTAATAAGCACTAAAACATTAATCATCATGGCTAACTGGTTTTATGAATATGACGGCCCTTTTTAATATATGCACTGAATCCTATGATAAATAGTTGAACCCGGTAATTAAAGATAAATAAATGGTGTGTATATTTTTATCTGCCACTGTATTTATGGTCTTCAGTTCATGATTAGTAACGTAACTGAATAAAGTCTGCAGCAACCATCCCTTCTGTTTGACTGCACACCTTATTTGAGCAAACATGTTATTTATGTAACCTGGCAACAACTTAGGAAACTGATAGTGCTTTCTGCATGGTGCTTTCAAAGCGGATATTAAATTAATATATTATTAATCTTGCTGTTTAAACAAACGCCTGAGATCGCTGCTGTGTTTGATCTTATTTCAATGAGGACTGTTACCTATATTGTTAGTTTTGCCTGCACAGATTAAACTCTGGAACATCTGCTCCTGCTGCTTATAAGATTGTTAGGTGCTACCATCTGCCCATAACTTACTAAACCAGTGATGGGTAATCTAGTGCATTTCAAGGGTTGCATGTGCAGCCCTCTAACCATCAAAAGGGCAGCAACCTACCCATTAATCTCATATAATACATTTAAGCACACACCTATTACTCTGCTTTCAGTCTCTCTCCCTCTATAACCTTTGCACCTCCAGATCAGCCACTTGCCTCTAAATTTCCCACATGTATCTCTGATATCCGACTAACCTCAAAATACCCTACATGGACTCCAAAACGCCCTCCAGACTTAACCACATGCCCCTTGTACCCACCAAAAATGCCTTTCTCTGTGAGTACCAGTTACCATCCATTACTGGCTACTTAGTCTGTAATACAACCCAGTCTAAAAATTCCTAAATGGGTCAGAAAACACGGTTGCTGCTCTCACATGGAGGAAGGCCACGGTAGAGAGCTGCTCTTAAATGTTTGTGCCGTGGGTTAAGCTAAGTGGGGCGGAGAACAAGTGAGAGGGGGCATAAAGCTGGGGGCACCTGTTACCCATCACTGCACTAAAGGATTGGAGCATTCAGACATAGAAATTAAGATTTAAGGTTTTGTTTTTTTTGTTCCTTGAATAAGGAACATTTCAAACCATCATAATACATAAAATGTTATCAGTTCTCTGTGTTGATAACAATTCTACTTTAAATGACTGACACTAAGAACACAGACTATTCCCTTCAGCATCATGGGAAAGGACCTCCACTTTCAGGGTAAGTTGGACAACAAAGAATGGAGGTTTCGCCAACAAAGAACAATATTTAGTTATTATTCCTTTATGCCATAGTGCCTTGTGTGCTTTTATGTCTTTGGGAAATCAAGTGTTTCCTGTCTATTTGCCTAGGTGAGAGCACTGCTAATGCTTTCTATGTGTATAGCTCGGCTTTGGACGGCACAGTGCCCTCCCCAGGCCGCCTTCTCTCTATACTTTACACCAGGAGAGAGCATCTTGCCTGCATTCTATGATGAACGGGGGTGGGAACAAATCGGCTTTGTTTACTAAATGCATAGTGCTCAAGGCATTGTACAATAGAAACCTGATGTCTATTATGTGAGACACTGTTACATCTTGGCAGCCAGATTAAGACGTGTTAAGAAGTTCACTGGTACAAATTGCACTAAACGGTGCACACATTGCTAGGTGGAAAGGGCTTAGTCTATTTTGGCTTTTGCTTTTGTATATTATGCCATGTTCTGCTTGTATGTTGTAAATGGAGAAACATGAAAAGATCACATTAACAGGCCTTTATTGGTAAGGGCAAAAGGCTTTGTCCAGCAAGTGCTGCTTGGGGCATTATTGTTGGTATGGTGCAGATTTTGGGCAGACACATGTACCACATCTGGAGTGTTTCAGATATGGCCTGCTTTGTGTTTCATTTACAGGTTTAAATGTTCATTGGGGTTTATTTTGAGTGAATATTCCCTTCTTGTGACTTGCAATAAACTCAAAGCGCTATTTTTTTAGTTACAAATGCCCTTTCCTGTTTAGTATCAGGCATGTTTTTTACAGACACCTCCCTTTTACTTGGGCAACTAGATAAAATTTCTGAGTAATGCTTGGTGGCATGAACCATTCATATCAATACACCGTCAGTTTGAATATTGGTGAATAATGGTATGTGACTTGTCTCTGTATTGGATGGAAAATAATGGATTTCAGACGGGAATTTTTGATCCCTGCGACAATGACCGTGTACATGAACGTTTAGGAATGCATACGTGTACACATCTTGCCTTCTTCCTGCATTGACCTTAACAGCCGTGTGAATGGCATCAACATGGGTCATTACCTCTGTTTGAAAGCCCCTCCTTAGATGCATTCTGCCTCCCTAAACACTAATCAAATGGAGTACATCTCAGACAGGCAGTACTGGTGTGAAGGGATTTTGTAGGGAGACGAACACTCCAGTACTTCACACAGACCTAAATTCAATTGTCTATAAACTAATGTGAATGCATAATGTCTTATGTTCGGTGTACTCCTCATTACAGTTATCATCATCATCATCTATTTATATAGCGCCACTGATTCCGCAGCTCTGTACAGAGAACTCATTCACATCAATCCCTGCCCCATTGGAGCAGTTGTCCTTGGATATAGAAATAACGGTCATTATACTAAAACTTTAATGTACACCCATCAGATTGAATACTTGCAGATATATACGCTTTATAAGCAGAGCTTATAATATACACGGTTTTCCCAAAAAAAACACACTACATTACTGGTTGACCCTCGATGGATCGAACAGAGGGTTGTGAACTTCCATCTCTCCTGTCTGTAGACAAAAGGAAAAGTGTTTAGTTTAGAAGAGCAATGTGTTGGGTCACTACATTTGTTACAGAACGGGCTGTTTGCTGTGTACACGCACCGGGGCGAGCCCAGGACACTCGTAGATGGCGTATTCCTCAATATCTGCCTCCGAGTCGGTGGACAGCTGCTGGCAAGGCTTCTGGAAGCTAGTGAGACGTTATGTGGAACACAAGAGAATGACAAGCGTAAGACATACACTTCTGAGACTAGGAAATCCTGAAATGGAAATGGGTTTATATAAACTACCCTCTAGCACAGACTAAAGATGACGTTTCAGGCACTTAACAATGGGTTAAGGCTGCGGTTCCCAAAGTGTGCGCCGTGGCTCCCAGGGGTGCCGCGGTGCTGTCACTGGGGTGCCGCGGGTGAGCCATATAAAAAAAACAAATAAACTTGCCAATCTGCGCGGCGCCGGGACCCAGCATCCTCCTCTCTCACGCAGCAGCTTGTCACTGACAGCTGCGTGAGAGAGGAGAATGCTGTGTCCTGGCGCCGCACGGATTGGTAAGTTTATGTGGTGTTTTTTTTTTTTTTATATGGCTGGCGCGGGGCAGAGTGAGAAGGCAGAGGAGGGGGACATCGTGACAGGAAGGGGGGGACATCATGACAGAGGAGGGGGGACAGCGTGAGAGGGCAATTAAAGCAAAAGGTCATACTTGCTAAAACTGTACATTTAAATGTGTTTAGTTTAGCACATTCCGTATACAATGATAATGGTGGTTTAGAGGCATTGATCACTTTTACCACTCACTGCAATTCCCCTTTAAGTCAGCAAAGTTGTTTGTTTCTTATTAAACATGTTTATTTTATCTACCATAAAAGTACAAGATAAAGTGTCATGTTCATAAAATATATACTCAGTATCTGATAAATGTAAAACTGAACAGATGGCATGTTCTGTACATTGTGTGATGTGTCTATCATTGTATTTGAAACATTTTCTGCAACACCTGCATAAAAATACTAATTCTGACTTTAAAATGTTGCAACTTTGTGTTGTTTGTTTTTTATATGTCTGGTGCGGGGCAGAGTGAGAAGGAGGAGGACATCGTTACAGAGGGCAGAGGAGGGGGACAGCATGACAGGAGGAGGACAGCGTGAGAGGGCAGAGGAGGGTGACATCGTGACAGGAGGGGGGACAGTGTGAGAAAGCAGAGGAGGAGGACATCATTACAGCGGGCAGTGGAGGGGGGCAGCGTGAGGGGGACATTGTGACAGGAGGGGGGACAGCGTGAGAGAGGCAGAGGAGGGGGACATTGTGACAGGAGGAGGACATCGTGACAGAGGAGGAGGAGGACAGCGTGACAGAGGGCAGAGGAGAGGGACAGCGTGGCAGAGGAGAGGAGCAGCGTGAGAGGGGGCAATGTGGCAGAGGGGACAGCGTGAGAGGGCAGCGTGTCTGGATGCAGAGGGGGCATTTTTGCATACAACTAAATAAGTATTTCTGTCCTGACCTAAATACTAATTACATTTTTTTGACCCAACCACTTCTAAAACAGGACTGCTCAGTAATTATTTTGGAGGGGTGCCTTGAAAAAATTATGGAGACTCTAAGGGTGCCGCGAACTGCAAAAGTTTGGTAACCACTGGGTTAAGGGATTGGGCATGTTTCTGCCCATTTCTCACCTCTCCTGAGCCTGGCACTGCTTCTTCTGTCTGCTGTACTGGTGCATGTAGTGAGACATGTCGGCAGACTGCACGGGAGAGAGGTGGTGAAATGAGCTGTTAGTGATCTGGCTGTAAATCCTGTGTGTCCACATTACATTCTGTAGTTGTTAACTATTTTTATGTTTGTGACAACCCATTTCTATGGGTAAAATATTACCCTACCCCACAACCCCCCTCCTCTTCTATGCCATGTGCTGTGACCCATACTCAGCACGTACCTCGGTGTGGACTGTGACTTACCTTCTGGCAGGGATGCTGCCTGCCACCCTTGTGTGCTTTATATGCCATCTCTTGTGCCAGCCGCACCTCTTTTTGTAACCTAGACAAGTGTGGAGACAATAGAAATTCATGGACCACTGACGGCTGTCTCTGATATGAAGGTTGGTTTTCTGTATGAATTGATTTTACTGTATGGCAACTGTATTATAAAAACTGGTTGTTTTTGCTTGGCTAACCTATGGCTCTTTTGTGGAACTACAAGTCCCACTAGGCACTGATATCATCTACCTGGCTGGAGAGCCGCCGGCTGCCTTACCCCAAGCTTGTAAGCAGAGGTAGCGTAGTTGAGATAAGTACTGTACTAAAAAGAAAGAAATTGAATTCACTGCAAGATTAGAGACAGAAAAATCTGTTTGTAAAGTGGTGAGATAGGAGAGTTATGCCTATCAGTACATAAGACTTTCATAAAGGCGTAGCTTGCATGGAAGTGTTACCAGAAAGTAAACTTTTTCTACAAGCTCCTGATGAAAGTCAGCATATGTAGGCAAAATATTGGTTTAAGCCAGCAACCTCTATTCAAGCTAAAGTTGAATAGAGGTAGGATATTGAAAAAATATCCTAACATACCTCAAAATTAAACAAAGGATTAAATAGTAACGTGTATTATATGGGGGCTACTGAGGTATGCACTGCCCGTACAATCTAATAGGGTCACACAGTGGCACGTAGGTAGCAGGTTTGGGGGTGACTGGATAAGGGTTTATTGTGGTTGAGGTCTGTGTAGTTTATAATTCTGAGCCAATGTGTGATTTTATTAGTATAGAGGTAGCGCTGATTAGAGTCTGTACACTTAACAAGCACCAATTTAATGTTTTGGCATTTGAGTCGGCTGCTTATGCTTTCTGGTTTTGAAATATATATATATAATCTTGTGACAATACGGCAGAGAGATGACATCTGCTGCACATCAAGCATGCTCTCCTAAATTAATTCAGTGAACCATAGGGGGAGGGGGACTGCCGACTTCCTATCAATTCGCACAATTTCCTCCTATGCGCTATTTCTAAGTCAACCCTATAGACAAGCGAGTACAACGTATGGCCTTGTGTCTCTCGATCACGTACCTATACCAGCAGAGCGCCGCTACAAGTATTCCAGACAGGGCAGTCAGACTGCAGACGACAATCAGGGCTTAAACAGAACACATCAGAATAGATGATTTGGTATATACAAGAAATAAAGTTAACCACACCCTGTTTTTAAATATTTTTTTTTAAAGAAAAGCCTTGTGTTTTCTTTGTAGGAACCTAACTTGCATAGATAACATATACAGGCTCCCGTAAATATGGGACAAAAGATAGTCAAAATGACTATTGCTATATATTCAAGAAATTCAGAGGAGAAGATGAGTATTCAGCAAAAGTACAGAATGTCATTTTTTCCTGGTTATGTCTATATGTTGTCCCATTTTACATTTACAGCACTGCGTCTTTAACTGCCCATTTCATGTAATTACTGGGACAATTGGTTGTCAGCCGTTTCCTTTCCTGTATGTTGATTATGCACGCACACAAGTTAATGTGTAGCATTGGTTTAGCTGTTGCCCGTTGGAACCAGTAACATGAAGAGTAAAGAACAGTCTGAATGAAAATATCGGAGTGCAAGATAAAAGAAGCTTTCGTGCAGAACCATAGTAAAGAAACAGCCAATGTGTTTCAGAGATAATGTAACTATAGATTACATAGCAGCAACATGACTTCAGAGATTTATAGAAACGCTGCCTCTGTATTGGAAAATGCCTTCAGACTCTTTGGCTGGTGCTTCGCTCTGGAAAATCTTGGGGTATATATTAATGGGCTGTTGCACACTGGTCCTTATGGTGTATTTTCCTGTTGCATTCGTCAGATTGTTATATGTTGACCACTAGGCCAAGCCCTACGTATTTTTTTTTTATTTTTTATACAAATACTAGATGAGTCCTGAATGCAACACAATATAGCAGGCCTGGCTAACCTGTTATTCTCCAGGTGTTGTGAGACAACAAGTCCCATCATGCTTTGCTAGTAGAGAGCCAGGCAATAGCTGACAGGACATGCTGGGACTTGTAGTTTCACAACACCTGGAGAGCCACAGGTTGGTCAGACCTGCTATATAGCATACATCTCCCTTACCAAGGATTAAAGTCACAGAATACAACCTACTTGGATATAACAGATAACCTCAGGTTTGTGTATTGGACACAATTTTTATATTCGCAGCAAATCTTGTATCGGGGCAACAAAAAAATAAATATGTCTGGAATACAATGAAGTGCAGTTCTTTTAATGTGCTCACCTAAAATATAGTGATGGAACACAAGTGCGATTCTAAAATATTAAATCCTATATGTGAAGAAATTTTGTACTTTTGTTTTCATCTGACATCCCAATTTGTTTGTGTTCAGAGCAGGGGCAGGACAGTGCATCTGCATGCGTCGGCTCAGAAGATGCCTCCGCTCTGCATTTATCGCCTTGCACCCATTGTGGTGTCTCCCAGGGTTCAGGGCCTTTTATGAACTGTACAGGGGGACAGATGGTGAATTAGACTTTCTCCTAGAAGGTAAGGCACTGGAAGAAAAACAGACTCCTGTATAACCCCACTGCCTACTCCTCTGTTCATAGCCCAGCAAACAGGCAAGAAAGGAGCAGAGTACAACAGGGACATGCACTCCTGCCTGGGTTGGTTTGCTCCCTTCCAGCAGGATGGGGAATTTGATTGTTGGATACCCCAAAGCCACATTCAAGTGGAGAGGAATGCCTAGGAATCAACAGCAGAGGACCTTTCTACCAAAAGCAGAGGCAGTATTGTCTACTTTATAAATTGGAAAAGGCATGCAAGGATGACCAGGTGCATGCTCTCCACCGCTGGTCTTTGGACGTTTCATGCTGCATGACTCGCCACCCACAGTGGGCTGGCTGTCTAGATTGACTATGCTTTCAGTATGGAGGCTACTGGTACTCACTCTACAGACTAGGCTGCCACATTGCCATCCTGACTGTCAGATCAACTGAGGGGTGGAAAGAGCACCTAAATCAAAGATCTAGCTGAAACGATACCTACTAAAAAAAGACCACCTAAGGGAGAAATAAAGGAATAGCCTGAAGAACCTTTAGAACCAGGTGCTGGTGTCAGAGAAAGTACAATGGAAGAGTGACCTAACATCGCTGTGATGATTATGTAGTATATCTAATGATTAACTGTTATTTTCTGTTGAATTCATGTATGACAATGTATGTTGTATGTAATCTTGTAATGTAATCTCAATGTGTGCTTTGCTAGATGACATGAGTTTGAACTTATGCAAGGGTCATTAATCTGTTGAAATAGCCAGACCAGGGATAGATAGGATCTTGGAGGAGTTTGAAGCACCAAAGTTGTAAACCATCTATCCAAGCAGAACGAGCAGAGGTGGGAAATTGGGTCCTGTGAACATTCCGGTTTCTGGACATCCCTAGCTCATTTCGAAAGCCCTGTGACATTTGGGAGATCAATCTGTCCTATTAGATCGCTCTCACCCTCCACCTTTGGAGTTTAGCTATGTGGAAAAAAGGTTTAAAATCTTTTGCCTTAGACAATAAGGTGTGCATTTTCATGAGGGGGTCTATCAAGACTGAAATGTCACATTTTCTTCAATGGTGTTTCCTCACACACCAGGTCTTAACTAGTAAGTGACTGATTTTATTTTCTGAAACTTTATTTGTGCAAATATATTGTATGTCTTGTTATTCATTTTTGTAACTAAGTCTTGGAACCATTTTTCAGATTAAATAAATTTAGTGGGTTCTCTTCGTAATTCTTTGTGAACTTACGAAGCCCAGGGAGGCTCATGCTACATGTGTATGTGATTTAAGTGTGATGCTTTAATAAATGGTTCTGGTGAATGTAAGGACACCATAATAAATCCTTCGTGGTGGTAGAATAGGTGTATTCATTGCTAAGTGACTAAGGTGACACTAGCCATGGCCAGCTGTTCAGATTGCTGTATCTGGGTCAGGCTAGGTGTTTGTGACAATCTCATTATTGGAAAGCAGTGCCAGCTGCTGCTGAGAAAACACTGAGGGGTAGATACCAACAACTTAAGGGAACTCTCAGAACAGGCCTTTTCTCCACTATCCTTCTGGAGAAAAATGGTAAACAAGAAACCTGAACAAGCTTGGGTATAAAACGCAGATTCTCACACCAGGCCAAGTAGACTTTCCAAACCCTTTAATAGACATGGAAAGAATAGGGCTATTGTTTTTCTTTTTCTTTCTATGCCAATATACTTGGAATTGTCCCCTACTGTAGAAAACATTTCTTTAGGTCATTACATACAAATGAGACACCTAATATAAGTGAGTGCATTTAGCAGATACACTATTCAGCTTTTCATTTGAAGAACATACACCTGCTCTAGGGGACAGTAGAGGGTGGTCCTCAAAGGTGTAAAATGTAAGAGTACATTTAAATAATAAACAGGGGTAAGAGTTCTGTGTCCACTTATTATGCTAGTACTAGAAAAAGAACTGAGGAAGGAGCAAGGGGTTATACGGTGGAAGAGTCAGAGCTTGTTCTTTCCAGTGTCCTGCCTCATGGGTAAAACATATTCCACAGTCTGCTTCCTCCTAAAGAGCAATGGCTATTTTGACTTATCTGCCCCATTATTTCATAGAGGACAGAGTATACATGCATAATTGTACTTGAGTAATAACTTGTTCCTAAGCCTGATCACAGAGAACACTGCAGCTGCCTTAACTTCGTGTAATTGATGGAGGAACTCTGGATCGCAAGTGGAAACTTGGGCCCGAATGCAGTGGTTTCTTCCTCTGACTCCCCCCAAGACTACATGCATATCCCCAGAAGCTATGACTGTGGACCAATGCTAAGGTATTGGTGTGTTCAGTCACCTGCCCTCATTTTTCCTCTCCCGCCTATACTCTAGCTTGGATGGGACCATGGATAGGTGGATGAGACTCGAGCCATGGGCCCTATCTGTTCCCACAAAAATCCACCATTGTTGGTCCCCCATAGGAAGCCTAGGTACTCTAACCTCTCCTCTATGCCCCTTCGTGTACTGTTATTCTACAAGTTGCGGTCTATGGAAGTGTTGGTGGCCAAAAATCTAGTTGTATTGACATCTTAGGGATATGCAATCCTTTAAAATATGTATACATGTACATAGAACACAAATTCACTTTTTTTTATCTGTCCAACAAACAATAAATGTAAACACAATTATTTGAACAGTTAAAAAAACAGGTTTGGTAGAATGTATTCTAAAAGCAAAAGAAATGTAAAGAGTAGCTATTACTTAGCGACATTGTCTGGTTGATCTCAGACTTCCTCCGCCTGCCCATTTTAGTCTCTTTCATCTGGGGTGCAAAGGTTGAAGCTGGTGGTGGTGGAGTTCTTGCAACAGTGGCATTGTGGTGAAACTGAGGTCTAATCCCAAGGATTGTGACAAGTGGTGAGGTACCGGTACCGGTTGTAGTAGAAGCTGCAGGGGAAATAGTTTCAAGTCTTGAGATTAGAGGACAGAGTATTTTGTGGAAGACAAAGCAGTTATGTGACACAGAAATCAGCTGTAGAACAAAGAACAGTTGGGTAAATCTGTTTCCACCCTTTTTTCCAATTCTGATGAATGGAGGGGAGATGGACACTTATAAAGTGTCTACGGAGACTGAACATGCTGGATGGTAGCGTATGAACGATGGAAAGTAGACCATTTGCTTTAGAAATCTGGCCATGTGCGTTGCATGGGAATCTCTACATAAAGACAAGAGCCTGTGTGCATTGTTTCGTAAGAAGCAACTGTATAATTTTCCCTGATATATGTCTATAACGCTTACCGTTACTCTGTACATACCTGCCCCTGTGGGGTTTATCTTGTTTCCTTTGTTCATCATGTATTCTTGGATTGAGTCAATCATTGAATCAGGTACCATGAACGTTGATCTGCTGTCTGGGTCAGGAGCTGAAGGTGAGAATCGTATGCTTTACTGGGATGATTTACGCTGCGCCGAGTGTTACATTAAAAACAGCTTCCTCGCTCCTCCTCTCAGCACTCTCTAAAACACGCTGCTCACTAACTTTTTGCTTGATTATGATGATGGAAAGCACCAGAAAGTATGTTTGCCAAATGCAAGGAGCACTTTTTGCACGTGTCTGTTTTAGTTTAAATGCACCTCGTGCTTACACTAGTTGTTGCCATTTAGTGGATTGGACCATTATTCATGAGAATGCAGCATTCTTGGTGATGTCATTAGCTCCTAGTGAAATGATACCCTGTGTTTTTATATCTATTGATTTGTGTCGTGAACATAGAGAGCTTGCAGTTATTTATAAGGGATAAATCATAACTGCAGTGTAAATAGGTTATATCAAACAAATCCATTGATAAGTTTAGTTAAAGTGTAAAATGTGAAGTCAGAGAGTCTGATGTAAATATATTTGATGGCTTTGCACATCCCAGTGTGAGAAGATAGAAGTGTCACCTGGGGGCAGCTGCAATGAGCTCCCGGGTTGAGATATAGCCTATTTGTAACACCTGAATAGACGTTTAGGTACCGCTCAGCATGTGGTCTGGCTCAAAGAGGCCATGTGCTGACGTAGGCTATATGCAATATAGACCAAAAGAATTCAGTTTTAAAATATGCCCCTTAAAATCAATAAAAGTAGTGATCAACCACATATTCCACAATAGCATGATGAAGGGCAGCTAGTATGTTAAATTAAGAATTCTGCCCCACAGAGAAATGAAGGAAATGAGTGTAAGCTCTGCGAATGCACTGTATTTAGGTGTGTTTGATATCAAAAGATAGAGTCATAGGGGATTTATTAATGATAAAATTGGATCGATGTAACGCTCTACAGAACAAATAGATCACATAGCAAAATTGGTTATTAAATTAGGCAACATGCAAATGGTAATTGAAAAAGTGTCACAGGTCACAACCCCTGATTAGCATTAAACGCTGCCCCTGTGAAGACCATCCCATTTCATGTTGCTTAAAAACCTGTGTTCTGAAGGGACAAACTGTCAGCTTCTTGGGGATCAATCTAATTGAAGGACTGTCCATCTTTTCGGCCTGCCCCAGGCATACAGACTATTATATGTAAGTGATGCTCTGTACTTTCATCCCATTTGCTTTTATAACTGTTTGCAATTTTTTTTACTTGTATGTCAAATCTTTATCTGTTTTTTTATTCTCTGTAAGTATTGTACTTTTTGTATATTAAATCTCAAATTCAATAGTTCTGTCCTTATTGCTCTAAACAAATTCATTGCCTGTTTAGAAGAGACAGATTGCTTGGCTGGATTAACTCTTTAGAAACCAGTGTGTGAAGGGTTATCTGTTTAGCTACCAGAGCACAGTGTGTGTGCAATTGAGTGATTAAGTCATAGGTTTGCTATGGGCCTTATATGTAGCTGGTGGCAGTTGTTGAGAGGTGTGAAGCCAGCGTCTGTGTTGGGAAGAGGGACCAAC
Organism: Mixophyes fleayi; assembly: GCF_038048845.1. NCBI lineage: Eukaryota > Metazoa > Chordata > Amphibia > Anura > Limnodynastidae > Mixophyes > Mixophyes fleayi. The sequence continues at coordinate 17,026,800 of NC_134410.1, forward strand.
GAAATCTGTAGTCTTAGAGAGAGGTGAGTGTGAGATTTGCATTGGAATCCTGTGTGTTCCCTTACAGTGAGCTTCCAAGTCACAAGTGCGCAGAGGGTGGTTTGTGACAGATAAAAGGGTTCAGGAGCGGTTTCCTGACAAAATAGAGGTGATATATTGTATGACTGTTGGAATATATGATACGATAACTAATCAGAGAGTAGTTAGAGGGGCTTATCCCTGACAATTTGTTTCAGCTATCAAAATTAGATGGCTTCACTTTGTGCCTCATTTCTTCAGGAAGTCATTGATTGCTATTGAAATAATAATGATTTTTCTTTTACTCAGATAAGCCAATATTTTATTGCCGTGAATTTCGGTCTAGAATATAGAAAACTGTGAGCACAACAACGCTTCTTGGGTAGTCTGGAAAATAATCATCAACAAATGTCAAACCAAATTTACCCCCGAAATGTCACACACCACTGAGAACTCGAGTGGGGTGATGCAGTGTAGTTGTTTAAATCAAAGGGAGCTATCTGTGATTTATTTCAAAATCCGAAACTGCGACTGTTGGCGGAGCAGGATTCTACTATTGCGGATCTCCAACAAGAACCATCTTGGGTTACTGTGTGCATGGATGCAAGAGATATATCTTGTCTATGCATTTGGTTTGGAGTCTGTTGCAGTGTTATTTTGTAGTTTCAAGTTGGATGTTGGGCTACTAGTTGGAAGAATTATAGTGTGAGAGGAGCTCCATGTGCCATTTGGTAACAATATTGGCGGAAAGAAAAAATATACATTGATTTGGAACTGTTTCGATAGAATACAATAGATCAAATATTATGATTGGACCTTAAAAGATGAGGTTGCTTACCTCTTGTAAGCAATTTTATTGTGTCGTAATGACCTTTTTGAGTCTGTAACATATATTGGGTTTGGAAAAAACGTCCACAAACTAACATTACTTTAGAATATGGCAATTTATTATATACCCACACTCTTCCTGTGTTGATAACATTTCCACACAATTGACAATACCTTTTAGAATGCATTTGCCAGACTTTGTTTTTTCGTATTGCGGTCTGCAGGGGGCACAATTCTCACTGTCTAGAACACACTTCTCTCTCTTGTTTAGGACACAGTCCAGTAAAGATGGACATCGGCTGTCCACTGTAAGGAGATAAACACCATGACATGTATACGCAGTACAAGACCAGTTCAGATAGCGGCAGTGTCAGTCTCCTCCTCACACACTACTACACCATGACATGTATACGCAGTACAAGACCAGTTCAGATAGCGGCAGTGTCAGTCTCCTCCTCACACACTACTACACCATGACATGTACACACAGCACAGGTACAGTACAGACAGCAGCAGTGTCAGTCTCCCCCTCACACACTACTACACCATGACATGTATACACAGCACAGGTACAGTACAGACAGCAGCAGTGTCAGTCTCCTCCTCACACACTACTACACCATGACATGTATACACAGAACAGGTACAGTACAGACAGCAGCAGTGTCAGACTCCTCCTCACACACTACTACACCATGACATGTATACACAGCACAGGTACAGTACAGACAGCAGCAGTGTGTCAGTCTCCTCCTCACACACTACTACACCATGACATGTATACACAGCACAGGTACAGTACAGACAGCAGCAGTGTCAGACTCCTCCTCACACACTACTACACCATGACATGTATACACAGAACAGGTACAGTACAGACAGCCAGGGCCACCTTAACTACATTATGGGCCCCCGGGCAATGCAGTGCACTGGGGCCCCTAAATATAAATATATATATTATATATAGGGGTCCCCTTAACTTACTTTAAGTCCGATCCTCTTCTTTTTTCCGCGCTGAGTCTCTTCTGCGCTCCTCCGTGCTGTGCTTGCAGTGAATGTTGGGCGTGACATCATGCCCAATATTCACTGCGAGCACAGCACGAAAGAGGGGACCAGGGAGGGAGCCGGATCGCCAGCTGACGTGACCGCAAGGCAAGTATTTTCTTTTCTTTTTTTTTTCTGCAGGATTTTTTTTTTCAGCGCTGCCTTGGACGGGCCTCCTTGCCCGCAGGACCCCCGGGCACCTGCCCATTGTGCCCAATGGAAGAGATGGCCCTGCAGACAGCAGCAGTGTCAGTCTCCTTCTCACACACTACTACACCATAAGCGAAGGGCAGGAGAAGTACAAGTGTGGAGAGGGCAGGACGCTGCTTAACACATAATTACAGGGCCGGCGGAATGCGGTAAGCAATGAAAAAATAATTTATAAAAGAGAAGAGGTCGCCCGACATGCTAGCAGCGGCCCTGCATAATTATGCCTCTGTCCCCCACAACACAATGCCGCGAGTGAGTGGCCAAGTATGCCTAAAGGAAGATTTCACTTTTTTCCCCAAGATTTGCATGTAATGAAACTATAATACTGATGGTTCACCAGTAACCTCCCTGTAATCCTGTACTTCTCAGTATTACCACTACTGACCATGCTGGAAGGCGCCAGTGTAGGCTGGAAGAGCCAATTTGGCATCCTGTGTGCGTGGCCAAACTAGGCAGTAATGTGTAGTGAGATCTGTCAGTGATCCTGAAGGCAGGATAAACCTGTCTGCCTGATTCCATGTATTATATTCATAGGGGAGAATTCAAATGGCTGCTTTACTTGAAAAAGTAACGCTGCATGCGCACTATTAGCGTTATTACGGTAACAGTGCGCGTAATTACAGTTATTATGGTAGTTTTAACGCCGGCTTTTTGTTCGCAGCTCCCTGAGCTGCGAGCAGAAAGCCAGGTTATTAGTACCGTAATAATGGTAATATGTTTAACGCGGCGGTACTTCGGGTGGGGATTGAATTCCCCCCATAAAGTGGAATCCTTTTTTTTTAATAATTTAAGGTAATTCATAAATAATGGTGCAGAGGTAACTGTAAAAATGGTGCTGTAACCAATGTGATCCTAACTCATTTTCCGTCTACAGTTTATAAATTGAAATAAAATGTGTGATTAGTTTCTTACACAGTTACTTATGCACCACTTCTCAGTAAAGGACCATTAAACCCCAAAATATAAACCATAAAGGTAAAATACGCAGTTCAGTGCCACCCTCACATTCCACTGCAGCTCTGTTATCACATTACCCCCCCCACTCCACCAGACAGCTAAAGCTCCTCCCACATCTTTAGTACAGTGTCCTAATGGGACCTGCCGCAGTTCAAAAAGCTAATTCTGCAGACAAAACCATGTTACAATACAAGGGGTGCAAATTAGTATTCTGTTTTGCACATAAGTTAAATACTGACAGTTTTTTCATGTAGCACACAAATATCCGCTTTAAATTTCAATATACAAATAAGCTATCAAGTATTTGTGTGCTACATGAAAAAAACAGTCAATATTTAACTTCTGCAAAACAGAATACTAATTTGCACCCCTTGCATTGTAACATGGTTTTGTCCAGGAGACTGAAATAAGAAGTTTCTTCAGTTAAGATCCTTAATGAATCAGGCCCCTAGTTATCATTTATTTAGTACATTCTACAAAATGACAGCTAGAATCTGATTGGTTGCTATAGGCAACATCTCCACTTTTTGAAACCCGCAGTTTAGTAAATATACCCCATGGTGTCATCATTCTTGAGATACTGCAATGTGTGCCTAACATATGACCGATTATTCTGCCTGATTAACCATCAACCAGATCTACAAATATAGATGTCAGTTTGTGTTTTCTGGTTGGCTACCGACCCCACACCAACAACCAAAGTTGATAAAAACTTTGTGTTGTGAAATAATGTATGTGGCATTGCATAAAATCATCCCGTGTTTGGGTAAAGTAATCAGATGTTCCTGTTAGCCTCTAGTAATCTATTATTTGACTTCCCCTGGATGGCATCTTGGTAGATGTAGTTCAACGACAGCTGGATTGCAAGGCGTTGAACATTACTGGTTTCCATGCTGCCTGTTCACCAATGTAGACTCGCAGTTGCAAACCATGTTAACACAACATAATTTCTCAATATAATATAATAATACATGTGTGTGCAAAGCAGAAATGGACATGAAATTAGATCTTTGCGTTTCCTTGGCAACAGCATCAGAGTCTGTGCATACAGGAAATGAGAGTGAGGTCAGAGGAGTGGGAAGGGAGGGGGGGGGGGGGTGGATGGAGAAAGAGAGACAACAAACAGGTACTAAAAATATCCCCACCCAACACATCATGAAACACAGCCTTACCTGTTGCAGCGACAAGAAGGAGAATTATGTAAAGTCCAACGACCATCATTCTGATACATTAAGATGACCTCTCGACGATGCACGAATGCAGTGCAGCAATAGCATCAATACACAATACTGTATTGTATTATTAGTCCAGGCAGTGATACCTACTGTCACCTATGCAACTATGTCACACTTTGTAACCCACCAAGATACTCACATTGATACTATGTCACAACTATGCATCAATACTTCATTTTCCATTTGAAATCTACATCCATAAAAATACCACAATTATATGATATATCTTTAGGTACATGCAACAGGTACCCCCTATTCATCCATAAGACAACATCAAATGAATATAATTAACAATGCATTTAAATAGAATGCAGCTGCAGTGGATATATTTGCATGCACTATAATTGCATTTCTGCAAGGTGAGTTGCATAAAACTCAGATAATTAAATGTAGGCAGAAATACAGATGTTTTTAAAACAAATAGACATTGATTTCCTGTATGCAGAGATCATGTACCTTGAAGCTCACATGCAAGAACAAAAAATAAACAATTGAGCACAAACAATCATTACACAAACATGACACTTTGTCTACGTGACTGTCTTATTATTTTGTCTCCCTAATACGTTGTCTCTATCACTTATTGTCCTCTGCGCTTAACACATTGTCTGAGCTTCCCAATCTGTGTCTATATATTTCCTTTCTGTGGCATCCTATGTCCCCTTCTGGTCTCCCCTGTGGGTGTGTTGCTGTCGCTCTCTCTCTGTGGAGTCCTGTTGAGATGTGTGTATATATTACAGACTCTGCGCACTGCTATTTCTTTATGAATGGAAGAGTGCGTGGGAGGGGGCTGTGTGTCTGTGTACAGAGACTTGAGTCTGTGGGCTGTACCAACCAGAAACCAGCACAGTTAGGCAGTGATATCAGTATTGCTTTATAGCTCCATTGACGCCTAGTTCACTGGTACAATTGCTTGAGGAAGTAAGGATCTACAAAAGGGATTTGGCTGCAGTGAAATGTGAACATATCAGTGAAACTATGTGATTTAAAATAATTTGCTTGAGGTTTCAGTGGTAGAACCATGGCTATCAACCATCATTGCATCATCATCATCATTTATTTATTTATATAGCGCCACTGATTCTGCAGCACTGTACAGAGAACTCATTCACATCAGTCCCTGCCCCATTGGAGCTTACAGTCTAAATTCCCTAACACACACACACAGACTAGGGTCAATTTTTGATAGCAGCCAATTAACCTACTAGTATGTTTTTGGAGTGTGGGAGGAAACCGGAGCACCCAGAGGAAACCCACGCAGACATGGGGAGAACATACAAACTCCACACAGATAAGGCCATGGTCGGGATTTGAACTCATAACCTCAGTGCTGTGAGACAGATGTGCTAACCACTTCGCCACCGTGCTGCCCCCATTTACTGTTAGCAAATGGGGTCCATGCAGTTATTATAATTTTTGTTCGCATTTTTATTATTAAGTTATAATATTATAATAATGCAAGCCAGAATTGCAAACAAGCACAGTAATAAAACAAGACTGGGTATTCGCAGATAGAGAAAGGGGGCTCTGCTCGCCAGCTTTTAATCTATAGGGAAATAGGAGTTTGATACATGAAGTTTAGTGCCACAGATGGCATTTTGGTCCAAACCAGATTGCGCGCCATGGGACATAGTGCTTAGTGGGGCTATATGGTCCAGTCACACAGCTCTGGTGGTTTGGGGGTCAGTAGGTTGCTTGAGTATAGAAGGAAAATAAAGTATAAAGTTTGAGTGAACTGTATCGGGTAGAACAACGTCGGGAGTTTAAGTGGGAATTTTATAAGCTTGCCTGAAGAAATGAGTGTTCAGGGAAGTTTTGGAGGCTAGGAGAAAGTCTTGTTGTAGCAGGGAGGGAATTCCACAAAAGAATAAAAGTCTTGTAACTGGAATGGGAGCAAGTAATGGTTGGGTGAGAGGAGCAGATCTTGGGTATAGGGGACAGGTGGAGCTGGGAGATATTTTGATACAAGTGAGGAGATGTATGTTGGTGCAGGTTTTTTTTTTTTTTGAAGGATGAAGTGATATACAAAAAATGCAGAGTTAGCAGAATCGACCCAAACATAACATTCTGCAGAGTAAATGGACAATGTTAAAACCATTGAAAAGCTAAGAAGGTTTTAAGATTTTGGAGAATAAGGAGGGAGGAGGGAGACTACTAGAAAATAGAAGGGAGAAAAGAGGGATGGAGAGGTAGGAGCAGGGATGGAGGGGAGGGTGGAATTAAATGTTATTAGAGAGCAAGAGTACTAGCCATGTTAGGGAAGGGAGAGCGGTATTGAAAGAAGGACAACCATGGGTCCCTTATTTTATTGAAGGATTTAGAGGAATTTATAAAGCTCATCATAAATTCCATGTGGTGGACATGCCATGCTCGAATAATGACAGCTGGTAGGGAGGGGGGTGCAGAGTTCTTCCAGTCTGTGGCCATTTGTCAGGTTGCAGCCGAAATTATAATGCAGGCCAGTTTGTTTTGATGTCAGTTTGCAGCGGGAAACCCGAGGGGCAGAAGGAAGAATTTAGAATCTAGAGCAATGTCGATATAGAACAGAGATTGGATTCGGTACTTAATATCAAGCCAAAACTAGGCTACCTTCAGGCACTCCCACCAGATATGAAGAAACGTCCCCACACCAGAGCATGTACGCCAGCATCACATTTTGTGAAGGTGGGTCGGGATATAATACCATATATGTAACACTTATACATTTTCTTTGATCTTGATGCAAATGGAGCTAGAGGCGGCGTTCTCACGTATTTTGGTCAAGTCATCATCATCCAAAGGGTCACCCAGGTCACGGTCCCAAGCTATGTCATTGGGGTCCCTATCAGTTTCAGAAGGGAGAGTAAGTTCGGAGTATAGAGTGGAGATGAAGCCAGGTGTGGATGCTCTATGCAGGCACAACGCTTCAATCGTGGTCAGCAGGTGAGCAGTGAGGCACAAATAAAGAAAGATGGGTCATAAGGCACAAAGCTGAAGTTGATGGTTTGGTAATGGTAGAATTTTGAGGGACAAGCTGAAGTTGGTGGATTGGAAAATATAGAATTGTGAGGGACAACGCTAAAGTTGATGGGTTGGAGAATCAAGAGTTGTGAGGGACAACGCTAAAGTTGATGGGTTGGAGAATCAAGAGTTGTGAGGGACAACGCTAAAGTTGATGGGTTGGAGAATCAAGAGTTGTGAGGGACAAAGCTAAAGTTGATGGGATGAAGAATATAAAATTGTGAGGGACAACGCTAAAGTTGATGGGTTGAAGAATATAGAATTGTGAGGGACAACGCTAAAGTTGATGGGTTGTAGAATCAAGAGTTGTGAGGGACAACGCTAAAGTTGATGGGATGGAGAATATAAAATTGTGAGGGACAACGCTAAAGTTGATGGGTTGGAGAATATAGAATTGTGAGGGACAAAGCTAAAGTTGATGGGTTGGAGAATGTAGAGTTGTGAGGGACAAAGCTGAAGTGGATTAACAGGCAAATAAAACAAGACTCTGCTGATGCAAAGATTAGTAGGAGTGAGGGCCTTAAAAAGACTGCACACAGATGTAGTATCTTATTTACAGTCACTGCCAAAAGTTTTGTTTTTCACAAAGTTTGCTGCTTCAGTGGTTTTAGACCCTTTTGTCAGATGTTGCTATGCTATACTGAAGTAAAATTACAAGCATTTCATAAGTGTCAAAGGCTTTTATTGACAATTACATTAAGTTTATGTAAAGAGTCAATATTTGCAATTTTTGACCCTTCTTTATGAAGACCTCTGCAATTCGCCCTGGCATGCTGTCAATCAACTTCTGGGCCACATACTGACTGATGGCCGCCCATTCTTGCCTAATCAATGCTTTGAGTTTGTCAGAATTTGTGGGTTTGTGTTCGTCCAGCCGCCTCTTAAGGATCGACCACAAGTTCTCAATCGGATTAATCTCTGGTGAGTTTCCTGGCCATGGACCCAAAATTTTGATGTTTTGATCCCCAAACCACTTAGTTATCACTTTGCCTTATGGCAAGGTGCTCCGTCATGCTGGAAAAGGCATTGTTCATCACCAAACTGTTCTTGGATGGTTTGGAGAAGTTGCTCTTGGAGCATGTTTTGGTACCATTCTTTATTTATGGCTGTGTTCTTAGGCAAAATTGTGAGTGAGCCACTCCCTTGGCTGAGAAGCAACCCCACACATGAATGGTCTCAGGATGCTTTACTGTTGGCATGACACAGGACTGATGGTAGCGTTCACCTTTCCTTCTTCAGACAAGCGTTTTTCCAGATGCTCCAAACAATCTGAAAGGGGATTCATTAGAGAAAATTACTTTACCCCAGTCCTCAGCAGTCCAATCCCTGTACCCTTTGCAGAATATCAGACAGACTGTCCCTGATGTTTTTCCTGGAGAGAAGTGCCTTCTTTGCTGACACCAGGCCATCCTCCAAAAGTCTTCCCCTCATTGTGCGTGCAGATGCACTCACATCTGTCTGCTGCCATTCCTGAGCAAGCTCTGCACTGGTGATGCCCCGATCCCGCAGCTGAATCAACTCTAGAAGACGGTCCTGGCGCTTTCTGGACGTTCTTGGGCGCCCTGAAGCCTTTTTCACAACTATTGATCCTGTCGCCTTGAAGTTCTTGATGATCCGATAAATGTTTGATTGAGGTGAAATCTTACTAGCGCAATATCCTTGCTTGTGAAGTCCTTTTTGTGCAAAGCAATGATGACTGCACATGTTTTCTTGCAGGTAACCATGGTTACCAGAGGAAGAACAATGATTTTAAGCACCACCCTTCTTTTAAAGCTTCCAGTCTGTCATTCTAACTCAATCAGCATGACAAAGTGATCTCCAGCCTTGTCCTTGTCAACACTTTCACCTGTATTAACGAGAGAATCAGTGACCTGATGTCAGCTGGTCCTTTTGTGGCAGGGCTGATATGCAGTGGAAATGTTGTTTTTAGAATAAAGTTCATTGTCATCGCAAAGAGGGACTTTGATATTAATTGCAATTCATCTGATCACTCTTCATGACATTCTGGAGTATATGTAAATTGCCATCATGAAAACTGAGGCAGCAGACTTTGTGAAAAATAATATTTGTGTCGTTCTAAAAACTTTTGGCCATGACTGTACTTGACATTTGGCAAAGTGCTGATTTCAGTAAGTGAAAAATAATGTACTGGTGTCAGTACACTGCCACCTGTACCGGGTATTCTGGTGTTTCCTTATATGTTGCCATTGATAGTGCACTGCCACTTGCTGTCTGCAGCTGGTATTTTGGTGGATCCTCACAGTTCCCCCTCTCCCTTTAGGAAGAGACTCCAGATGTTGCCCTCTAGACTTGGCAGAATGCAGCCTGAGAAGTTGGTGAGCAGAGCAGGTGTGTAAACAGTCAACTTCATTCAAGAGCAAAGGACCAAAGCCCTTCCAGTGCACTTCATGTTTCTCCTGCAGGAGTCAATGATCGTCTGGATGATGTATTCCAGGTGGCCTTCCACATCTTCTGCGGGAGGAGGAACCATCTTTTGTCTTGGAAACAGGTCCTTCACAGTTCGCTGGTTTCAGAAGAGAAACGTGAAACTCTGGGTAGTTCGGAAGGAATGTGGTAGCCATAGCCTGTATGCTCCCAGATTTATCCTTCCAGTGATTGGGTACGGATTGATGTGCTTAGGCCCCATTTTGAATTAGGAAATATGTTGCGTTTGGAGAGCCACACTTTATATCCCATGAGAATACTTGTCCATTCTGTTCTGTCTCCTCTGGTCAGGAACTAGCACTATACCTGTAATTACCAACTACCTGGAATTGGCACTTTGCCTGTATTTATCAATACACAGAGCCAGGAACTATCACTGTACCTGAATTATTATTATTATTTGTTTATTTATTTGTTAGGCGCCACAAGGTATCCGCAGCGCCGCACACAGTACGAACAGTAGACTATACAGGGTGAAACCATACAGAACAATGAACAAAAAGTACCAATACTTCAGAAACTCCAGGCAGGCTACAACGGAGCAGAAGAATAGGTGAGGAGACAGGAGGAAAGAGGGCCCTGCTCATGCGAGCTTACATCCTAAGGGAGGGTAAACAGACCAGGCACAAGAGGAGCCAGTTGAGGCATGGGGGAGAGAAGGGAGGACGAGCTGAAGGGAGGAGATGGGGGTTAAGTGGATGGTTGGTACCTGTATCCACCAACTGCCTGTAGCCAAGAATTAGCACCATGGCTGTATCTATGAACATGTAAATCTTCCAACAGCTGCAATTATCTATACACTACCTTACGTATCAAGTGTTTCTGACTTTGTACGTTAGTTTGGGCAGGGTCATCTTAACCTTCTGCCTCATGTCATTGTATGTTAGTTGTTTGTATCACAATCCCCTCACTGCACCGTGCTGACTACTATGTTGGTGCTTTATAAATAAAAAATAATATCAATAGTAATTATAATGACCTGTCATGGTAGAAAAGCACTGTGGCCAGTTATTGAATATGGTGAAATAATGGTCAAGGGAACAGTTCTACTCAAACTGTGGCACAGTCAGAAAATAACATCCCCACAGAGTAGACCACCAAGGAGGGTGCAAGTGAGGACTTTAGGCCTAACACAGGGGCAGACATAGTGGTGACCCTATTTTTTATATATACGTTAGGGAACACATAGCGGTACCTCCCCACAATTCTGAACTCGATATCTCGATATGGTTATGGAGCTGACATCTGCAACTTAATGAGCGTGAAGGCCATCAAGATGTGCATCAGGCTTAGGTCCTGGGTCACAGGGTAGGACTGGTCAGGGTATATGACTTTGTGGTGCTCCTGTATCTTTATGATTGTTGGAGCACTCGTAGTGGAGGTTTCCAAACATGATGTGGTTTTGCAGCTGTTCCTAGGCCTAGGGAACATGTAAAAATATGCCTCCTAACAGGTGTATCTTAAAAATACATGTAAGTCCCACTTCTCTAAGAGGCGTGAAAGACTTGCGTCTCTACACTCTTATTGGACTGAAATTACACGTGAACTAACCAGGACGGCCGCTCTCAGACCACAAGTACATACATGCAACTCAAAGTAAGTTCTGAGGCCCATAGTAATTAAAAAATAACTGTAGGTTTAATCAACTCATAAAAAACTGTGAAATGTGGTTTGAGGTTACAGGTTTAAGGTACCTTGGGTGATAAAGGGGTTAATCTTGAGGCTATGTTTGTGTATTCCTAACAAAACCTTTATTTATGCAACTAGTATTGCGGGTTTACTGACATTTTAAAATATTATATTCATGAGATAACGATACCAATGCCTCTACTGCATAGTAACATGTGAAGCACTTACAATATCCAGCAGGAACGGCTTGTTTTTTTGGGTGTGAATCTATAGAGCTGCCCCCCCCCCACACACCATCACTCACCCCCCCACACTTCCTATTTTCTGTACCTATTACTTGGGTCCCTGCTCAAGTATTCACCCTTATTAGAATACACTGTTTAAAGTACAAGGCTGTAAAAAAAACTGTATCGCGCAGAAACGTTTACAACATGGGGCATGGAATTGGGAAGATATGGGGCAATGAGCAGCATCAGGGCCACCTTAACTACTTTATGGGCCCCCGGGCAATGCAGTGTACCGGGACCCAAAAAAAATAATAAATAAATATATATATATATATAGTGTGTGTGTGTGTGTGTGTAAAAAAAATATATATGTATGTAAAAAAAAAAAACGTGATTACATATATAATCACTTTTTTTTACATATATATATATATATATATATATATATATATATATATATATATATATAGGGGCCCCCTTAACTTACCTTAAGTCCGATCCTCTTCTTTTTTCCGCGCCGCTGAGTCTCTTCTGCCCTCTTCCGTGCTGTGGTTGCAGTGAATGCTGGACGTGACATCACGCCCAGCATTCACTGCGAGCACAGCACGGAAGAGGGGACCAGGGAGGGAGCCGGATCACTGCTGATGTGACCGCAAGGTAAGTATTTAAAAAAACAGTATTTTTTTTTTTTTTTAGGATTCAGACGGGCCCCCCTTGCCTGCAGGGCCCCCGGGCACCTGCCCATCGTGCCCAATGGAAGAGACGACCCTGAGCAGCATCGACATGGAAACAAAGCGAGAAGACATGACGCAAGAGGGAAGGCAGTGGTGCAGCAAAGTTGCTGGCACCTCAGTGTTACTAATCGCAGCACCAGGATTAGGACCCTTAACCCCACTGTCAGGCTGTTGAGCAGGTTCAGAGGACACAGTCTCAATTGTCCAGAACCATTCCCTTCTGCCTAGTACTTGGTATTACTGTGGGCCAAGTAATTGTATGAGACAAGCGAGGCAGACATACAATAGAGGAAGACACAGATGGGACACACAATGGAGAATACAACTCTGGAAGTTATAGGAAGTTATAGTAGCTTGGGACTACTTAGGTGTTATACGTGCATGTTTTAGGGGCATGGTGCTTGTATGATGGGTGTTATTAGGTTTGACGGCTTTGGGGATGGAGCCAAAATGTTAAGGTCTTTATTATTACCACTGATACACCATAGAACTGGTCCTCCCTACATCTGGAAGATGTATAATGTATGTTCACTTCTATTCTATTCTAAACTGAATATTCCAGGATCCATTTGCTACCATTCGAAAATAATTATGATTTTTAAGAACCACTGAATCAAAACAGATTTAGGCATTAACAGCACAGCCCTTTTATTTCAAATATGTAATTATGAATGAATTTAAGGCTAAATCATTGTTTTGTCATACTTTAGTTACTATTTTTACAATTATATTTTTTGCTTGGCACTTTTTCAAAGCAGTTATTTTACAGATTCTTTAAAACCATTTGTCTATATTGGGAGACTCCATATAGTGGCTGTTTGATTAGAGTGTTAGACACACGATACTGCTGGGGTGGTCCTGGTTTAAACAGAGAGACAAAAATACAACAACAAAGTATATATTAATATTTAACATGTCTAGTAATAATGAATGGTGTGGAGGACACTTTTATATTACTGTCAGTGATCACACTGTTCATGGTGTATGAATAATAATGGTGAATAATCTAGGACTTTAACCTCCATGATTACTATATTTCTGTTAATTGAAATAAAGAAAATTGGATGCAGCTTTTAATTTTCTTTAAAGACCTGAAATAGTAGATGTGAGATTATTTTTTTTTCTAATAACAGACAAGATAAATTTAAAAATAAATATTTTTTATTAAAAGTATTAAACAATGAAGGATAAATACAAATGGAAACATTTCACAGTGCAATAGTTTCAACAATCAAAATGAAACAGGCAATAGAACAGATTACATAACATTTCCAATGTTTTCTTAAAATGCTTTGTGATAAACCTAAATATCAAGTATTTAGTTTTGCAGTTCATGGATGATGAAAATAGTCTGTAAATATTCAGTAGAGACAAACAGCTTTGCAGTGTGTCCATCAGAGCTGGACCTTTATTGTAAATATGAGGTTTAATCCACCTCCTCGATGGTGGGTCCTGAGCCGCGGCCTTGCCTGGCCTGTGCACCACAGCTGGAGCCTGGCATACCACCTGGCATACCTCCCTGGTACAGCTTGGTTATGATGGGCTGACACACTTTCTCCAGCTCCTTCTGCTGATGGACATACTCCTCTTTCTCAGCAAGTTGGTTGTTTTCCAGCCAGGAAATGGTCTCCTTACACTTCTCTGATACGATCCTCTTATCCTCCTCACTGATCTTCCCTTTTATATTCTCATCTTCCACCGAGCTCCTTATGTTGAAGGCATAAGACTCCAGTGAGTTTTTGGCAGCGATTTTCTCTCTCTGTGCATCATCATCGGCTTTGTATCTCTCCGCCTCTTGTACCATCTTCTCAATGTCCTCTTTGCTCAACCGACCTTTGTCATTTGTAATTGTTATCTTATTCTGTTTGCCAGAGCTCTTATCCACAGCTGACACATTGAGGATGCCATTAGCATCTATGTCAAAGGTCACCTGGATTTCGGGCACACCTCTGGGAGCAGGGGGGATTCCACTCAGTTCAAATTTACCCAGTAAGTTGTTGTCTTTGGTCATGGCTCGCTCCCCCTCATACACCTGAATGAGGACACCAGGCTGGTTGTCAGAGTAGGTGGTGAAAGTCTGGGTCTGCTTGGTAGGGATGGTTGTGTTACGTTTGATGAGGACAGTCATGACCCCTCCAGCTGTCTCTAAGCCCAAGGAAAGAGGGGCAACATCTAATAGGAGCAGGTCCTGCACATTCGCTGACTTATCTCCCATTAAGATAGCAGCCTGAACAGCAGCACCATAGGCCACAGCTTCATCTGGATTGATGCTTTTGTTCAGCTCTCTGCCATTAAAGAGGTCCTGCAGCAGCTTCTGCACCTTGGGGATACGTGTGGAACCTCCCACTAGAACAATTTCATGTATTTGTGATTTGTCCAGCTTGGCATCTCTCAGAGCCTTCTCAACGGGCTCCAGTGTACCACGGAAGAGATCAGAACACATTTCCTCAAAGCAGGCTCTTGTGATGGAGGTGTAGAAATCAATGCCCTCATAAAGGGAGTCAATTTCAATGCTTGCCTGGGTGCTAGAGGAGAGGGTGCGCTTAGCTCTCTCACAGGCTGTCCTCAGCCTTCTCAGGGCCCTTTTATTTTGGCTGATGTCTTTTTTGTGCTTGCGTTTAAATTCCTCCACAAAATGATTAACCATACGATTATCAAAGTCTTCCCCACCCAGGTGAGTGTCACCTGCTGTGGCTTTCACCTCGAAAATCCCATCATCTATGGTGAGGATGGAAACATCAAAGGTGCCACCTCCCAGGTCAAAGATGAGGATGTTGCGCTCTCCACGAGCTCCCTTGTCCAGGCCATATGCAATGGCTGCTGCTGTAGGCTCATTGATGATTCTCAGTACATTGAGTCCAGCAATTACACCAGCATCCTTGGTGGCCTGTCTCTGAGAGTCATTGAAGTAGGCTGGCACGGTGACGACAGCATTGGTAACTGGATGGCCCAGGTAAGCCTCAGCAGTCGCCTTCATCTTCACCAGCACCATAGAGGAGATCTCCTCAGGGAAGAAAGTTTTCTCCTCTCCTTTATAGTCCACTTTCACCTTGGGCTTTCCCCCATCGCTCACCACCTGGAAGGGCCAGTGCTTCATGTCAGACTGCACTACAGGATCACTGTACTTTCTTCCAATCAGCCTCTTGGCATCAAACACTGTGTTCTGGGGGTTGAGCGCCACCTGGTTCTTGGCAGCATCTCCAATCAGTCTCTCAGTGTCAGTGAAGGCCACGTAGCTGGGGGTGGTGCGGTTTCCCTGGTCATTGGCGATGATCTCCACCTTACCATGCTGGAAAATCCCCACACAGGAGTAAGTGGTGCCCAGGTCAATGCCAATAGCTGCTCCTTTAGGTGCCATATTGTGAATGCCCAGGATGAGTGTGCTGGTGTCAGGTGAGTCTTGTGGTGAAGTAGCCTGGCTGGATTGTTCCTCTGCTGGCTCAGACAGTTGCTGTAGTCACCTCGGTGATCTGCTCAGTGGTAGTGAGTTGTGCTGCAGTAGCTCTATGTCAGGTAGTTGCTGTAGTCTGTATGTGGCCGCTGTGCTCCGCTCAGTAGTGTGAGATCTCTTCTATGCTGCGGGTAATAGCAGTAACTGCCTCACCGGTCTCCACAGCGTACTTATATACAGGTCCAGCACAGGACGTCACGTACCTTCCAGCCAATCACAGCGCGGTCCTCACTATGCTCTGCGTCGCGTAGCAACTGTCCCGAACTTTCCCGATGGTTCTCTGCAGAGGCAGCCAATCACCGAGCAGCTATAGTGCCGTCATTATAAACAACATTCGCGAGGCAGCCAGAGTGTCAGATGCGTCCAATCAGCGGCGGCGGTTCTCAGTGATGTCAGAGGTCTGAGGGAAGTTTCCCGATGTTTCCAGACGGATGTGTCAGTCAGGGAATCAGTCAGCCAATCAGCGCGGCAGGGGGCGTGGTGTGTGAAATCTCTAGGAGAGTGTAGAAAGTTCCATGGAGAAACACGCGCGGGGTGTGGTGGATATCACAGCGTGTTTATATCACATAATAGTGTAACATAAGTCTCTGACTATTGGTTTCCCTCAGTCTCCCTGTTTTCCTGGCTCTGTATGTGATAAGATGCGGCCGGTTAGTGATACATGGAATATACTGGTGATTGTAGTCACACATTGTTATATATGATACAATGAGGTTACAGAACTCTGTATATTATGCAGTTTATGTACAATTCTCATGTTAGAGATATGTATATGAATGCGGCTATTACACAAGTAATATGCTATATACAAGCAGTAATACACTCTGACCACAGGGTGGCAGTATCTGCACATAGATAAACGTACAGTACAATAAAGTGATCCCAAGTCTCAGACTATCACAAGGTAACTGAAAAATACAGTATATTCATTCATTGTGGCAGGTGTATCTACCAATCTGTAGTCTGTACAGAGTGTTCTGTTTCCTTTGCTAACTAGTCTCTAATCACAGTACTAAATACCAGAGTATTATTATAATGTATTTTGACATCTATGTTTACTTCATCATCATAAATGTTATATTTGAGTGATAACCTTGCTCTAATCCTAATCTAATTCTTAGTTTTTAGGGATCTGCCAATGCTAAACTTTATTTAGATCCAATATTCAACACTGAAGAACAAATAATTTTTAGTATGTGGTGCAACAAAAAAAAAAAAAAGAACAGAGACACTTTTATGGCTAATTGAATCCCCCCCTAAAATTCTCATATTGATTTACATTTTTTTTAAAAATAGTTGAACCCATAATATAGGCTTTTACGCAAGTGAAATATAGTTTTTAAAAAATAGCTGAGTAACAGAATAATGTGAAATTACTATACTGGTTCTTTGTCGCATTAGTTGAATTGATTCATCTGTCAATTTTCATGAAATATATTTCACTCCCACTTCTGGTTAAACCGCTAATTGTGTAATTCACATGTGGCAATTTGCTAAAGTTTCTTACTTAGATAAAAAAGGAGGAGTACAACCGCACTAGGTCTATAGCCAAGTATCCTATATATATCAGTTTATAGTTGATAATATATCATTGAAATCAGCAAAATCGCTGAAAGGTGCACCCTATAACCTAAAGATATATTGGTAGCAAAAAGGACAGAACAGAGGTTATAATGTTAGGCACTCTAGGATACGAGGTTAATGAGGGTGTATGTAATAAAAAGCAAATCTTTATTGGTATGTGTTAAAATACATACATACTAGCAAAAATGAAAGCTACGCGAAATAATTAAAAGAAAACAAAGACAGTGAAATTAAAAGTTGCAAATCAACTGCAACAATCGCTCTGTGGTCAGATTCTTAGGGCTAATAAATCATATAATATGGTATAAGTACATGGATCAGTGTATCACTGGTGCCCGTCCTGCACCAGTGATAACGTCACCTTTCAGGAAGGTCTCCATTCACAGAGAAGGGCAACAACTTCACCACCTGGTACCTGCTGCCTCATCATCATCATCAGTTATTTATATGGCTCCACATAGCGACTGACATAATCATACAGATATGACACACATGGACTTTGTCAGTATACACATACAGGATGAGACGCCAGTGGCTGGTAACCCCTAATACCTAGCTATAGTCTCTGTATATACAGCAGTGAATTTCACTATGTATAGAAGACGTAATAGGAACTTCAAATGTTTATAACATTCATATTTTAAAATAGAAATGTAGCAATAATCTTTCAGGCCGCATTCCCAGAGGATACAAGGAGAAGACTTTCCCTGAGGCCCAGTACACAACTAAAGTAACAGCCCCAGCAATATTCACTCTCTGGGAATCAATATGTGTGTAGCAATCCAATGAATCTGGACACAGCAATGATGACACATTATCAATGAACATCTAACTAGAATCTGATTGGTTGCTATAGGCTCCACATTTTCAAACCCGCAGGTTAGTAAATATACCCCCTATTCTACAACTGAAAAACAGCAACTGTAGTGTAGATGAGTAACAGACGATTACAAATGAAAACTTGTTGCAATATTGACACAGTCTGAAAGTAAAGTGTGTATCATCAGTGTCATGGATCCTGGAGCAACAAAGACTATTTGGAGCCATAAGGTTGAAGCCGATCGTCCACCAGAGTACAGCGGTGAGAACACAACTGTGATCACAAATGTTTGCCAAACTGGAAAACTGGAGCAATGCTCATTAATAAGAGACGCAATACAGTTATGCTAGACACTGATCAAGTAGTACTACAAGCACCAGCATGCCCATGTTAATGGCAGCCTGGGCTTGCTGGGACTTATAGTGCACCAGAGACATAATTGTGTTTTTACCATTAAATCATTTTTATTACCCCACACCCACGGCCCAGGTGTGCTGGAAGAGCCCAAATGTTTTCAGCACTGGTCCGGGTACCCCTTGGAGGAGGGGGGGGGGGGGGGGGGGTTCGCTTCTTATCCTGGCACCAGGATCAGGACCCTTCCCCCCACTCTCATGTTGTGGAGCAGGTTCAGGGGACACAGTCTCAATGGTCCAGCACCATTCCCTTCTGCCTAGTACTTGGTATTACTGTGGGCCAAGTAATTGTGTGATACAAGCGATGCAGACATACAATAGAAGGGGAATAAAGGAAGACACAGATGGGACACACATTGGAGAACACAACTCTGGAAGTTATAGGAGAAATAGCTTGGGACTACTTAAGTGCTATGTGTGCATGTTATAGGGGCATGGTGGTGTATGATGGGTGTTATTAGGTTTAACTGTTTTGGAGATTGAGAGAAAGAGTTAAGGTCTATATTATTACCACTGATACACCATAGAACTGGTCCTCCCTACATCTGGAAGCTGCATAATGTATGTTCACTTCTATATTCGGAGTTGAATACTCCATGATCTATTTGTTACCATTCCATAATAATTAGGATTTTTAAGAACTACAGAATCAAAATACATTAAGGCCAATCATCCTATCGGCTGTGTAGTGCAAGTTGGACAATGAAAGCAGATGGTTGGGAGCTATGGTTTATACTGCAAATGTTGCACCTAAAAGCACCACTAGTAAATAAGACATATTTTGATAGTTGAAATGTTGTACAGTTCACATTCTAGGGGGGGTATTTAATTGTTCGGCTTGACGGCCGAAAAACTCGCGCTCTAAAACTATTACCGTTAATACAGTAAAATTGCGCTTAAAAACGTTCATACGGTAATTTACTCGCTGAATCAGCAAGTAATTACCGTATTAACGGTAATCGTTTTAGAGCGCGAGTTTTTAGGCCGTCAAGCCGAACAATTGAATACACCCCTAGGACTGTAAACCGCAATATATTTTTTATTCCATCTAATGGAGTACCTGCATGTATCATATACTATCCCTGGTACATAGATAGCATAAACAGCACAGCCACTTTTATTTCAAATAATTAATAACTAATGTAATCAAGACTAAGGGGTATATTTACTAAGCTGCGGGTTTGAAAAAGTGGGGATGTTGCCTATAGCAACCAGATTCTTGCTTTCATTTATTTAGTACTTTCTACAAAATGACAGCTAGAATCTGATTGGTTGCTATAGGCAACATCCCCACTTTTTCAAACCCGCAGCTTAGTAAATCTAGCCCTAAATCATTGTTTTGTCATACCCTAGTTACTATTTTTACAATTATTATATTTTCTCTGAGCACTTTATCAAACCAGTTATTTTGCAGATCGTTACAAAAACATATTTTTTAAAATTGGGAGACTCCATCTAGTGGCTGTTTGATTAATGTGTTAGGCACACTATACTGCTGGGGTGGTCCTGGGTTAACTAGAGAGCCCAAAAAAACAAAACAATAGCAAAGTATATATTAATATTTAACATGTCTGGTAATAATGAATGAATGGTGTTGAGAACAATTTTATATTAGTCTCAGTGATCACACTGTTCATGATGTTTGAATAATTTAGGACTCTAACCTTCATGAATAAGACCTGAAATAGTATGTGAAAATATTAATATATTTTTTTCTAATAACATGCAAAAGATTAAATTGAAAACATTTTTTTATTAAAGTAGAAAACAATGAAGAATATACACAAGTGGATGCATTTAAGAATGTAATAGTTTCAACAATCAAAATGAACCATACAATAGTACAGATTATATAACATTTCCAATGTTTTCTTAAAATGCTTTGTGATAAACCTAAATTTCAAGTATTTAGTTTTGCAGTTCATGGATGATGAAAATAGTCTGTAAATATTCAGTAGAGACAAACAGCTTTGCAGTGTGTCCATCAGAGCTGTACCTTTATTGTAAATGAGGTTTAATCCACCTCCTCAATGGTGGGTCCTGAGCCGCGGCCTTGCCTGGCCTGTGCACCACAGCGGGAGCCTGGCATACCACCTGGCATACCTCCCTGGTACAGCTTGGTTATGATGGGCTGACACACTTTCTCCAGCTCCTTCTGCTGATGGACATACTCCTCTTTCTCAGCAAGTTGGTTGTTTTCCAGCCAGGAGATGGTCTCCTTACACTTCTCTGATACGATCCTCTTATCCTCCTCACTGATCTTCCCTTTTATATTCTCATCTTCCACCGAGCTCCTTATGTTGAAGGCATAGGACTCCAGTGAGTTTTTGGCAGCGATTTTCTCTCTCTGTACATCATCATCGGATTTGTATCTCTCCGCCTCTTGCACCATCTTCTCAATGTCCTCTTTGCTCAACCGACCTTTGTCATTTGTAATTGTTATCTTATTCTGTTTGCCAGAGCTCTTGTCCACAGCTGACACATTGAGGATGCCATTAGCATCTATATCAAAGGTCACCTGGATTTGGGGCACACCTCTGGGAGCAGGGGGGATTCCACTCAGTTCAAATTTACCCAGTAAGTTGTTGTCTTTGGTCATGGCTCGCTCACCCTCATACACCTGAATGAGGACACCAGGCTGGTTGTCAGAGTAGGTGGTGAAAGTCTGGGTCTGCTTGGTAGGGATGGTTGTGTTACGTTTGATGAGGACAGTCATGACCCCTCCAGCTGTCTCCAAGCCCAAGGAAAGAGGGGCAACATCTAATAGGAGCAGGTCCTGCACATTCTCTGACTTATCTCCCATTAAGATCGCAGCCTGAACAGCAGCACCATAGGCCACAGCTTCATCTGGATTGATGCTTTTGTTCAGCTCTCTGCCATTAAAGAGGTCCTGCAGCAGCTTCTGCACCTTGGGGATACGCGTGGAACCTCCCACTAGAACAATTTCATGTATTTGTGATTTGTCCAGCTTGGCGTCTCTCAGAGCCTTCTCAACGGGCTCCAGTGTACCACGGAAGAGATCAGAACACAGTTCCTCAAAGCGGGCTCTTGTGATGGAGGTGTAGAAATCAATGCCCTCATAAAGGGAGTCAATTTCAATGCTTGCCTGGGTGCTAGAGGAGAGGGTACGCTTAGCTCTCTCACAGGCTGTCCTCAGCCTTCTCAGGGCCCTTTTATTTTGGCTGATGTCCTTTTTGTGCTTACGTTTAAATTCCTCCACAAAATGATTAACCATACGATTATCAAAGTCTTCCCCACCCAGGTGAGTGTCACCTGCTGTGGCTTTCACCTCGAAAATCCCATCATCTATGGTGAGGATGGAAACATCAAAGGTGCCACCTCCCAGGTCAAAGATGAGGATGTTGCGCTCCCCACGAGATCCCTTGTCCAGGCCATATGCAATGGCTGCTGCTGTAGGCTCATTGATGATTCTCAGTACATTGAGTCCAGCAATTACACCAGCATCCTTGGTGGCCTGTCTCTGAGAGTCATTGAAGTAGGCTGGCACGGTGACGACAGCATTGGTAACTGGATGGCCCAGGTAAGCCTCAGCAGTCTCCTTCATCTTCACCAGCACCATAGAGGAGATCTCCTCAGGGAAGAAAGTTTTCTCCTCTCCTTTATAGTCCACTTTCACCTTGGGCTTTCCCCCATCGCTCACCACCTGGAAGGGCCAGTGCTTCATGTCAGACTGCACTACAGGATCACTGTACTTTCTTCCAATCAGCCTCTTGGCATCAAACACTGTGTTCTGGGGGTTGAGCGCCACCTGGTTCTTGGCAGCATCTCCAATCAGTCTCTCAGTGTCAGTGAAGGCCACGTAGCTGGGGGTGGTGCGGTTTCCCTGGTCATTGGCGATGATCTCCACCTTACCATGCTGGAAAATCCCCACACAGGAGTAAGTGGTGCCCAGGTCAATGCCAATAGCTGCTCCTTTAGGTGCCATATTGTGAATGCCCAGGATGAGTGTGCTGGTGTCAGGTGAGTCTTGTGGTGAAGTAGCCGGGCTGGATTGTTCCTCTGCTGGCTCAGACAGTTGCTGTAGTCACCTCGGTGATCTGCTCAGTGGTAGTGAGTTGTGCTGCAGTAGCTCTATGTCAGGTAGTTGCTGTAGTCTGTATGTGGCCGCTGTGCTCCGCTCAGTAGTGTGAGATCTCTTCTATGCTGCGGGTAATAGCAGTAACTGCCTCACCGGTCTCCACAGCGTACTTATATACAGGTCCAGTACAGGACGTCACGTACCTTCCAGCCAATCACAGCGCGGTCTTCACTATGCTCTCTGCGTCGCGTGGCAACTGTCCCGAACGTTCCCGATGGTTCTCTGCAGAGGCAGCCAATCACCGAGCAGCTATAGTGCCGTCATTATAAAGAACATTCGCGAGGCAGCCAGAGTGTCAGATGCGTCCAATCAGCGGCGGCGGTTCTCAGTGATGTCAGAGGTCTGAGGGAAGTTTCCCGATGTTTCCAGACGGATATGTCAGTCAGGGAATCAGTCAGCCAATCAGCGCGGCAGGGGGCGTGGTGTGTGAAATCTCTAGGAGAGTGTAGAAAGTTCTGTGGAGAAACACGCGCGGGGTGTGGTGGATATCACAGCGTGTTTATATCACATAATAGTGTAACATAAGTCTCTGACTATTGGTTTCCCTCAGTCTCCCTGTTTTCCTGGCTCTGTATGTGATAAGATGCGGCCGGTTAGTGATACATGGAATATACTGATAGAGATATGTATATGAATGCGGCTATTACACAAGTGATATGCTACGTACAAGCAGTAATACACTCTGACCACAGGGTGGCAGTATCCGCACAAAGACAAACGGACAGTACAATAAAGTGATCCCTAGTCACAAGGAAAATGCAAAATACAGTATATTCATTCATTGTGGCAGGTGTATCTACCAATCTGTAGTCTGTACAGAGCATTCTGTTTCCTTTGCTAACTAGTCTCTAATCACAGTACTTAATACCAGAGTATTATTATAATGTATTTTGACATCTGCTGCCGTTTTATAACGGATAGAAGTCTTCTTGAGCTGAGATGTAACTTGGGCCCAAGTAGATTAGAAGTTCCGTAAAAGTTCTGCTGCCGAAGTAACACTGAGAATCTAGGAAGGATGGGATTTAAACCGTAGACAATAAAGAATGGAGTAGAAGCGGTAAACTCATGAAATAAATTGTTGTGAGCTAACTCTGCCCATGGTAGGAGACTCATCCAATTATCTTGACTAGCAGAAGAAAACATTCGAATGAAGGTCTCAAGATCCTGGTTCTCCCTCTCCATCTGGCCGTTGGATTGCGGATGGTACCCAGATGAAAAATTGAGTTGAACTCCTTGCATAGTCCTACTTGCACAGTGCCCGTTAGAACTTAGAGGTAATTTGTACTCCTCTGTCAGAAACAATCTCCTGTGGGCATCCATGAAGCTGAAAGATCTCTTGAATAAAATGTTGCGCCAGCATGGTGGAGGAAGGTAGACCCACAAGCGGTATTAAATGAGCCATTTTGGAAAAACGGTGTACCACGACCCAGATGGTGTTGTGACCTTTACTGGTGGGAAGATCAGTTATGAAGTCCATGCTGATATGGGTCCAAGGTTTAGATGGTATGGAGAGAGGTAACAGAGGGCCCATGGGAGACAGACGAGAAGACTTGTGCTGAGCACAGACATTACAGTAAGCAACAAAGTGGTTGACATCCGTACGGAGAGATGGCCACCAGTAGGAACGGGATATTAGTTCGTAGGCTTTAAGAAATCCTGTATGGCCGGAGAATTTAGAAGAATGGTACCAATGTAGTAATTTCTTCCGCAATGCCTTGGGAACAAAGGACTTCTCAGGAGGGGGAGACTGAGAAGTGGCAGTAGCCAGAAGGCATTTAGGATCCAGGATGAGGCGAGCTAAAGATGGATCTGAGTCTGAAGTACAATCAAAGGCTCGAGCGTGTGCATCTGCCCTCTTGTTCAAATGTCCTGGTTTAAAGGTAACATGAAGATTAAAATGAGAGAAAAAGAGGGACCATTGGGCTTGTCAAGGGTTAAGACATTGTGCAGTTTGTAAGTACAGCATTTTTGTGATCTATAAAAATTGTTACCACATGTTGAGCTCCTTCCAAAAGGTATCGCCACTCTGATATTGCCAACTTCATTGCTAGTAAATCCTTGTCACCAATGGTGTAATTCTGCTCGGCAGGTAAGAATTTTCGAGAGAAGAAAGCACATGGTACCAATCGGTTGAATGATGACCGTTGAGAAAGAACTGCTCCGACACCAACTGCCGAGGTATCTACTTCCAAAAAGAATGGTTGGGAAAGATCTGGCTGCTGGAGAATAGGCGCTGAGGAGAAGGCATTCTTGAGAAATTAAAGAGCTTCCAAGGCCTCTGCTGGCCAGTTTTTTGAATTGGCCCCTTTCCTTGTGAGGGCAGTATTGGGGGCGACAATGCTGGAATAATTTGAAATAAATTGTTGATAGTAATTAGCAAAACCTAAAAACGCTGAACAGCCTTGAGGGTAGATGGAAGTGACCAGTTTAGGATGGCCTGAACCTTCTCCGTGTTCATTTGGAGAACTGATCCGGAAATAATTAAACCCAAGAAGGGCATGGAAGGAGCTTCGAAGGAACATTTTTCTAATTTGCAGTACAGATGATTTCTGTGAAGTCTGGTAAGTACTTCAGTCACATGTTTCCTATGAGTTTCTAGGGTCTTGGGAAAAAATAAGAATATCGTCCAGATACACAACGATATAGGAATAGAGAAGATCTCGAAAAATTTAATTGATAAAACTTTGAAACACTGCTGGGGCATTACAAAGGACAAAGGGCATCACTAAATACTCATAATGGCCATTGAGGGTATTGAAGGCTGTTTTCCACTCATCTCCAGATCGAATGCGAATAAGGTTATATGCTCCCCTGAGATCTAACTTAGTGAAGATTTTAATTCTTGATCCGGTCGAATAATTCTGTAATGAGTGGGATGGGGTAGCGATTCTTGATGGTCACTAAATTAATTCCGCGATAGTCTATGCAAGGACGTAGAGAACCGTCTTTCTTTTTCACAAAAAAGAAGCCGGCCCAAGCAGGGGAAACTGAAGATCTAATAAAACCCTCTCTGAATTTTCTCCTTGACGTGGATAGACATGGCTTCGGTCTTGGGTTGAAAGAGAGGGTAAACTCAAACTCTAGGTGGCATCTTCTCTGGCATTAACTCTATGGGACAATCTCATGGACGATGAGGTGGAAGAATCTCAGCATGAGCTTTCTCGAAAACATTAGCAAAGGTTTGATATTGAGGAGGCAGAGTTGATGAATCGGAGATTACTGTAATGTCAGAGGAATGGAGTGGTCTCACTTTCGTTAGACATTCGGAGGCACAACGAGAACCCCAGGCCAAGATCTCTGAAGTATTCCAGTCTAGTTGTGGAGAGTGGAACTGGAGCCAGGGAAGGCCTTGAATGATTAGAGAGGTAGTACAAGGTAACACTAAAAAAGAGATGTGTTCTGAATGTAATGCTCCAACACAAAGGGTGAGATCCATCAATGGCTGTGATGACAATTGAATATTCTAAGGAGATCGTGGGAATAGACCATTGAGTAACTAAACTCTGTGAAATAAAATTCCCGGCAGTACAAGAGTCTATTAGAGTTTGGGTATAATATTTCAAAGAGTCATACTGTAGAGAAACAGGAATAGTGCAAACAGTAGAAGAGGAGGTTTTGCTGAGCCCCAATCTGACCTCCCCAGAGCAGATCAGGGTTTGGCATTTTCTGGCCTCTTATGACAAGAATTTAGAAAGTGACCAGACTCACCACAGTAGATACATAGTCTGTCTCGGTGTCTTCTGTCACGTTCCTCAGAAGTCAAACGGGATCTCCCAATTTGCATAGGTTCATTAACAATAGAAGGGTGCGGCACAGAATTTGGAACTGGTCTATGGGTCAGGCGTCGGGACACCTCCTCCACCAATCTCTCTCTAAAGCGTAGGTCTACCTTGTTACACAGAGATATAATGGCATCCAAGGTGGTAGGGAGCTCATGGGATGCCAATACATCTTTAATGTGATCTGATAACCCCTGCCAGAAGGCAGCCACCAATGCTTCATTGTTCCAGGACAGTTCAGAAGATCGTGTGCGAAACTCAATGACGTATTGGGCTACAGAATGGTTCCCTCGGTGTAGCCTGAGGATACCCGCAGAAGCAGAAGAGAGTTGACCAGGTTCATCAAAAATCCGACGAAAAGTCAGCAGGAAGGATGCGTAGTTACTGAGAAGAGGGTCATCCCTCTCCCAGAGTGGGGAAGCCCAGGCTAAAGCTTGGCCAGTCAATAAAGAAACCACATATGCGACTTTAGTCCTGTCAGTAGGGAAATTTTGATGTTGAAGTTCAAACTGAATTGAACACTGATTAAGGAAGCTACGACAAAATTTTGGATCCCCATCAAATTTAGCTGCAGTGGGTAATCTGAGCGTTGAGGAAGTTGCAGAAGAGGCCTGATGCCCAAGAAGTTGCTCAGGAGGAGAAACGGAAACCACTGGCTGAGTTGCTTGAAGTGTATCAAGGCGACCAGCAAGAGCCTGGAAGCACTGCAGAAGCTGGCGCTGTGTATTATCTTGCTGTTCAACCCGTGCTAAGAGGTGCTGTAGCACATCATTCGCAGAATGCTCCACCGGGGGATCAGACATGTGGCCTGTTCTTACTGTCATGGTTCTGAATATATTTTAGTGGATCCCTTGTCTCTGCCAAGATAGAACTCACTCAGGAGTGCGGAGCCTAACGGGTAAGAGGTTTTCGCCAGTGACCCCCACAAGAGGGTATGGGTTTCGCTGCTCCTATCCCGCAGGTCGCGGTCTCCTGAATGAGTGACGGCAGTGTAGATAGTGGAGCTTAAAACACAATGGGTTGATACAAATGGTCAGAGAGAATCTGGATGCACGAGCTAATAGTCTTTGGCTCAGTGGTAACACAAGTAGTAGTAATGCTGAAATATGATAGCAGGGGTACAGATGACACATCTTGACAATTGCAGGTAGATACTAATGCAGAACAGTTGAATGAAAGGAATAACGGTATAGGACTGGCTGATTAGTAGAAAGTAACTCAGGGCAACAGCAGACAATCACTAACACGGCAACAGTTCAGATAGGAGTCATAATGAGATACAACTCGCTAATCCACAATTGGTATCTCATGGAAACTGCAAGGAATACTAATAGGACAACAGTTTAATAATGGTAATAACGGAAATAGAACTAGCTTGTCCGAGAATGGTAACTCAAAGCATAGTAGGTGAATCACTTATACAGCGGTAGTTCAGACAAAGTTGGTGATGAAGTAGAACTTAGCTGATCTGTAAATATTAACTCAGAACATAGCGATAGAATCACTGACATAGCGGCAGTTCAAACAAAAGCAGTAATTGCATAGATCTTAGCTGATCCGTAGGTGATGATTCAGAGCAACAGGTGAGTTACTGGTACAGGGACAGTTCAATATATATATATGTAACAAAGAAATAGAACTTAGCTGATCCATGAATGGTGATTCAGAATAGCAGATGAGTTACTGGCATAGCGGTAGTTCAAATGTAGAAAGAGCAGAGATGTTGAACTAGCTGATCCGTAGATGGTGATTCCAAGCAGCGGTGATGAGTACAGGTGCAACAAGCAGTTCATTAGCAACCGTTCAATATGTGGAAGTAAAGGAGGAATAGAACTTAGCTGATCGGTGCATGGTGGTTCAAAGCAACGAGTCCGTTGTTAGTACAGCGGCAATCCCAATGAAGAGGTAATGGTGGTATCGAGCTAGCTGAACGGGAGATGGTGATTCCGAGCAGCAGCGATGAATACAGGTGCAACAGGTAGTTCACAAACGGCAGTAGCAGCGAGGAGTATAACTGATTCCAGACGTGCAAGCAGACAACAGGTGAGTCAGACCAAAGGAAGCCAAATCCTACTGAGAGTAACTCGAAGAACAGGCAAAGGGGAGGAAACCATGGGAGGTTTAAATAGTGCTCCAAAATGCTTAGAGCCAATGGGAACAGGTAGAAGGTCATAAGCGAAGGTAACAGGTAGCACATGCGCAGAACCAAATACAAATGATGAATGAAGTTAGTAGCTTTGATCACTTCTTACAAAAGGAAGGTAACAGCGCCGTTACCTGTCTATGGGACCGGTGTGGACATGTAGATCTGCTCTGCTCTACTAGAGAGGATACTGCAGGTTATATCCAATTCATACGGCGAATATAAAATGACAAATGAATACACAGAATTTTTTTAAAAAATTATAAAGTTAATATTCCGTGTTAATAAGATAGTCGTTAATGACAAAATAAAACATAAAATAAAACAGTACTTTAAATAAATTTATACAGTTGCTCCTGATTGCAAATACACGTCCTAGCATACATGCTCAGCTGTCATCTCTAGTAATCGACAGACTAGACCTGTGGCTGGAGCAAGATTTAGGGCTTAAATACAAGGATCTTTGAGATGCCCAGCGCTTGACTTGGATGCTGCTGCGTGCGCTTGAGATTGGCACGGCTTTAACGTGCTTTGACTTTTGACTACAGACAGACGCCCTTTCCCCGCAACATTCCCGCCCTGAAATCGAAGGCTGTAGTGAGTGTACTTTACGCTTGAAGATGAATTGGAGGTTGCTGGATTCACGGGTGTATGGTGCGGTTCTGGACATGCTCAGAGTACTTGTGCGCACAAAATCACTGTTTATGTCCCTTAATGAATCAGTCCCATAATGTCTATAAACAATTATCAAACAGTGAGTAAACTAACAGGTTCCTTATTGTTGTGTTGATTTTGTTCTGAAATTAGAAGTACGGTGTATAAATGCTGAGCCCCTCTGTTAGTCTCTACATCAGTTGCCTGTTTTTCAACGCATCCAATATAAACTCTTCTACTAACATACAAGACCATCAACAATATTGCACCGACATCTCCTCACTTATCTCAAAATATCTCCAAACTCGACACCTCCGTTCTGCACAAGATCTGCGTCTCTCTTCCACTATCATCACTTCCTCACATTCCCGGTTACAGGACTTTTTTGGGGCTGCGCCCACCTTATGGAATTCACTCCCTCGCATCACAAGACTTTTCTCTAGCCTTCAAACCATCAAGCGTTCTCTGAAAACCCACCTCTTCAGGCAAGCTTATAATATTCCTCTACCACCCTCTTAATCTTCCTAGGTTACCCTATTACCATCCTCTACACAGCTAACACAAGTCAACAATCCTCTGATCAACATAGTTGTGTGACGCATACAGCCCACTAAATACTTTGTAAATTTTGCATTGTAGCTGGACAAATATCGAATATGATGTAGCACTTACCCTTGTGTATCAAACCATTGTCTGGCCCTCTTACCTCTCTGTATGTATGTATTACCCAGTATTGTTTTATTACTGTTTGTTCCCAATTGTAAAGCGCTACGGAATCTGCTGGCGCTATATAAATAAATTATGATGAATGATGATGAAATGGATGTCACAAACCCACACTCACATTAGCCTCCACGACATGTGCTGCAAAGACTTAATCAGAACGAAACCACTTAGTTTGCCTCAAAGTGATTGATACCCTAAGATGCTATTTCACGCTTGCTATCTTTGTCCAAAAACTGCCACCTCCAAGAGTTATTTTCAAAGCTAGTACTCTGTGGAAGCTCTCAGGTTCTCTCTATACTTATATCCCACTACAATAAGACTTTAAATTAACCAGAGTTATTCTTAGCCAAACAATCCACTGTACTTTATTTATACAGTGTTTTAAATTACCGAGCTTAACTAGCACACAAATTCATCAAGAACATAAAGACAAAACGTAATTAAATTTAATTTAATATGATAAAGTAGGCACAATGCTCAAGGTATGCAAAAAAGGTATATTCATAATGTAACATATTGTATTAAAATGCAAACAAGTTTCTTAAAACATAAAGGAAAAAAACAGAAACAGAAACCTCAGGTTCTTTAGCTGTACTTGGGAAAAATTGGAAAAATGCACCAATCTTTAATATTAAATTGACGCTCAAAGAAATGACAGTGGATAATAGTTTTTTCCAAGGTCTTTTAAACTGATTTTCCTCCTCCCATTATTCTCCTTGTGAGGTCACCAAATCAGGTTGGTGACTATGGCAATAGCACTCTTTTTTGGCTTATGAATACACCTCCTCACTCAGGTATATCAAGTTAAAGACAGGTAATACTAAAAAATATTGATTATGCCCAGGTACACCAAAAATATCTACGAAAATAGACAAAAAGTTTCACATAAAAAGGGCACTCTAGGGACATATTGCTTAGTAACATAATTGTTAGTTCATACCAAGCTCATGTTCCTTTTTCAGGCTACATCATATGCATAGTAATGGTGATTTTAGTAGTCATACTTGCTAATCATACTTGCCAACTCTCCCTGAATGTCAGGGAGACTCCCTGAAATAGGGGTGATCTCCCTCACTCCCTGAAGAGTCTGGCATTCTCCCTGATCCTGAACCTGTTCAAAACGTGGTTGGCTTCGCCATCTGTGGCATAATGACACTGTTCAGAAATTGTGTCCTATTTCCATGTATTGATGCCTATGGAGGTGGCCATTTTCATGGAGACCAAGATTTAATCAAAGATTGACAACATGACTTCAGTAATGGAGACAGAAATGTAAAAGACACTTCAGTCTCTAGAGATTCATTAGCTGCTTTTCTTTAATGCATTTCTGGGAGACCTCTCGGGAGAGCAGGGCAACCTCCCAGTTCTCGTACCCGCAATAGATCAGGAGCGGGGCTTAATGACGTGTCACCTTAGCCCCGCCCCCTGCTGTAATTGCCCAAAATTGTGGCAATCATTTAGGGGGTGGTGCCAAAATGATGCGATTCGTCAAGCCCCACCCCCGCACTCCCTCCTCCCCCGGGATCTCCCTGAAGCCAACGAGAAAAAGTTGGCAAGTATGCATTAAATGTGTTCACCCTCCTCCCAAAAATCTAATAACACCTGTGATTTATTAAAACTGACCAATTGAAAACCAAACTTAAACTTGCAAGGGTGCTGCATCAAAGCAATCATTGGCAGCCAATCAATAACTTCTACAAAAACCACACCTTCTGGTTGTCATGCCAACCAGATCATCCCGTCTGAATCTAACATCCAAAAGACGCTACACTGAAGAAACATTTTAATAGAAACATGTTTAGCATTACTGTTAAATTTTGTTATAATTCTCACACCTATTCGAAGTAGAAAGATGCTAATCTGAGAGTAAAGTAGCACTTGTTACAAAAATAGTAAGGAGGACTGTGTATAGTTTTAAAAATGAACTAAGAAGTGGACACTATGCTAACTAATAACAATGAGAAGAGAGTTTATGAAATGCTTTTAAAATGCAGTACTGGAGATAGAATTGGTCTCTTCTCCCCATGGATTTTCCAATTTACCTGTCAACAGCCTCATAACGTCTAAAGGGAGATTTAGAGTGAAAACAGAACAGAAGCAGAATGAGAAAGACATATGTATGTCATCATAAAATGCTTTGTATGGTTGCACTGGAATGTGGAGAAAAAAGGAAAATGCAAAACAGGGACATGAAGAATTAAGGAAAGAAAGAAAGGTACAAGTAGAATCGCTATGAATTGTAACAAATGAATAAATGGTGCAGTGTGTCCCATCCTAAAATCCATATCCGGCCCCAGCGCTTTACTCACTGTACTAGTTTCCATTAAAGTGGATGGGCGGCGAGTATGATGTCCACTGCTAGAGTGGAAACCAGGTTAGAGAGGTTGGGCAAGCTCACCCTATAATAGGGAAGCCAGCAATGCCAAAAAGCAGCATGCCCCCACTTCCACAGACCACCATCCCTGCACTGAAAAGCACTGTGGCTCTTCACTGCCTCTCTGCCCAGTGGAGGAAGGGGTAATGATAAGGATTAGGACCCCTATAATGGCAATGTTGTTAGTTTAGTGGACAATAGTAAGGTCCATTGTACTACAGTAGTGGAATCAAGTAAATAATCACAAACACAAGGATTAAATAAAATTGTCTTGAAATAAAAGACTCCCCATAATTCCCTTGTTTGAAACTTTACTAATAATAAAAAATAATTCTCCTCGTAGTCCAATAGGAAGTCTTCTTCGTTTAGCACTGGGGTCATGAATTCGATTCCCGACCATGGTCTTATCTGTCTGGAGTTTGTACTCTGCACCCATAACTCCCCACTACAAGGAAAACTAAACAGACTTTGGTCAATGGATAACAGATTATGAAGAAATGGATAAACATCTCTAGGCACTGCCAAATAATCCACAGTATAACCAAGTCCATTGTGAAATGGAAACTTATTCCCAAAAGTCCAATTCTTGAAAAGTTCTTGTTTTTCAATCCACAAATAATGGCTATACTTCCGTTGTAATGTCAATGTAGAGGTTGTCCTGGGATACTCGCATTCATAAAATGGATATATGTGAAAAATAGAAAAAGATAGTGCAATAGTGTATTACCTTCAATACCACTTTTATTTAATAAACAGCAAAATTACTGCACATAAAAACATATATTGATATGACTCTCCAATGCCAGGTAATGGCCGCCTACCAGATTTGGCGCATGGTGAAGGCTTGTAATAAAGTTCTTTTCCACAGAGGGTCCACTTGCTGTGACGAGAACTTTTAAGAGCAAGGCAGTCAGTCCCAGACTGGAGGTTAGATATACAACGTGTTTCGACATTACACAGGTCTTTATCAAGGACTTTATCAAAAATTGGACTTTTGGGAATAAGTTTTCATTTCAAATATGGACTTGATTATACTGTGGTTTATTTGGGAGTGCTTAGAGAAGTTTATTTCTTGCTATTTTCATATATTAGTGGTTTGTAGGTGACATTCCAGATACTTTTCTTAGGCAGCCACCTTTAGGGGCGCTCCAGGTTGTACGCTTATTTCTTGTAGATTATGAAGGTCTGAGTTGTTGCAATGTAAGATCGATGAGTAAACATCGTCACTTACTCAACATTAGGATAATATATAAGTGAGGTGTGATATGAAGATTGGCAGAACACGCGTTTTACTTTCATCAGATCTGCATTGGAAAGTCAGGGTAAGACTGTAATTGTAATATACCATGCTTCAAATGATAAAGTTTAAATTGTGGGGGGTTTAATTGTCATTTAATACCAAATTTTCCTTGAATTATCAATATTGTAGTTTAAAACATTGCTGAGTATATAACGCACACTATCATTAGCAGCAAATTATGCAATCAGTATAGTATAATTGTGTACCAATGATGTACATGATTATAATTCTTTCGTTTTCAGCTGGAATACTTTAGTAGTAATAAATGTATGTTTTAGAATATTCATTATGACTCCATTCCCTGGCTCTGTGTAATAGAACGGTTTGTTATAAACTAGCTGTGAGCATGTGAATACCGTCTGTTTAAAACAAACCTTTATTATAGTTCCAAAGAAAATATGAAGTAGTCGCCTTTAATATATTCAAACAGTCAAAATGTATGCGTACCAGAAAGAGGAATATGATAGACTCTTCAGCAACTGATTATGTTGAATAGATGATCCTTCTGGATATCAGAGTCCTCTCGTGGACATCAGGAGAAACAGAAAAAAAATCACCAAATAGTGTAATATCTTCAAATATGTGGAACCCTCCACCATATACCACTCCAATACAAATGTGCGTACCAGAAGAAGAAAATATATAAGCTTATCTGTCATTTTGGTGTGTCCTCGTCCAGATATGTCTTTGTATAAGTGAACCAAAAAGTCTCAGGTTCACTTATTGTGTTTTGTGTCCTGACACGAAACACAAGGGAAAGATGGCTCTGCCCAAATGAGTTTACAATCTAAGAGGTGTGGGGAACAATCGATACCTAAGGTAGTGATATAACAATTGTAGCTGCCCCCAAACACCTCTGTGCTTGTACAGCACTAGAAAAAACGCTTCTTCTACTACTGCTAATCAAAGAGATATTTTGGAGTGTGTGGGGAAACAGTACATATTAGCAGTTATTACTAAATAAAAATATACTGTATGTTTAAAATTATAAGTACTTTAGACTCTCCCCTACAATCTCCCTGATTACAGCCATATGGGATAACCCCAGCTTCCCGTTCAGATACATCTGGGTTCTCTAGACGTTGGTCCAGCATTGGTATAATGTGTCTAGCTCACCTTACTGATAATAGTCACTTTGCTCCATTGGAAGTTATCCAACAACTAGGATGGGAAACAGCCCTTAGTCCGGGTCAAAGTCAGTCGCTAGTGACCTTATGGCCCTATGGCTTTTTAGGGAAGATAGAAGTGCCCTTCTCATGCCTAACACCCCCTTGAGTGGTCCTTTCTCACATCTTTTTTCCCAATTTAGCTAAATCCATTGCTTTTAGAGAACAGGTTCTTTATACCCTGGTTCCTCTATTCATCAGCACCCACTAACTATCCGTGAACTTCTGCACCCCCTTTTTTCCCCACCCTTTCCCCCTTTACCCCCTATTGTGCTTGTCTATAATTTGAAAACTGGACCCATGTTCTTTTATTATAGTATCATTACACTAATTGTAACTGTTACATGTGTACATAATTACTGTAATATCAACCGGAAGACCTTGAGACAAGCTGATGTCAAAGGTACCAGACAAATATTTACACAATAAGAAGCCCTTATGTACAGGGGCAAATACAGAATTTCTAGAGGGGGGTTTCCATACGATGCTGCCAGAGTGGGCATGACCAGCATGTAAGGGGCTGTCTATATACACGGGCAATGCTGTGTGCACCTAATAATAGTTCACACAGCATTGCTGTGTGTATAGCCATAACCTTTCACAAGCAGAGCAATGTGGATTGGGACATACCTTCCAACTGTCCCTGCAGTCGGGACAGTCAACCAAATTTGGGACTGCCCTACCAGAAACAGGGCAGATGGCAGACTGCCCTGCTCTCTCTTACTGGTTCTTGCAAATTGTACTACTTGCTGCTGCTGCTGGCGGCTTAATCTCCGTTGCTGCTTGTCAGGATCCTGTTGGCGCACTGATGAAAATGATAAGTACATGATATACGGGAAGCCTAGCAATGAGTGAACACTCTAGGCCTCCCTCCCCTTAACCAGCCCCGTCATTAAATTAATAGCATTCATATTTAATAAACCTATCCCCTCCCCAAAACATGCCTGATATTAAAAATTAGTTCACACATTCCCAAATTCCAACTCCTACTCACATTCAGCCTGACATTCAATTAATACCCCCAAATCACCCCAGCATTAGATTAGTAGCCCCATCGGCCTACCTTAAATGAACAGGTACCACCATGACGCCACTATTAAATAGCCACCACCCCGGCAAAAAATGAATAGCTCCCACCCACTATTAAACGATTAGATGGGATTTGTATTCATTAATTACAGATGAAATGTTAACACCTGACCAGGAGTTCAGAATCATTTATAGGACATACCCAGCATATTACTTTCATACTCAGCACCTTATGGCCCAATGTAAATCTGTAAAATATTATCACATCTCAGGCTCACATCAGGCTCCACATAGACTCCATACTATAACATAGCCATTGGGAAACCTTTATTACATCGTACAACTGAATGGATTGCAATCACATGTGATTACTGCAGGGTGTATGTGTACTATCATTAAGGAACCATTAGGAGAAATTGATTCACAGAAAGCTCATAAAATATTTAGACAACACGTAAAAGAACAGTGATCTCTAACAACAGAAGCCCCTCACTTCCCCCATACTTACCTACTTCCACCCACACTGTCGGGCTCTTCAGTATTCCTACACATGGGGTGGTTGTGCCCCACATATGACATGCTGTCCAGGGCCTGATTAAGGCTTCAGACCGCCCTAGGCTAATAAGCACCCGTCGAATTCCACACCAGATTCATAAGCGGTAGGTATAAACAAAATCGTCCTTAATTAAAAATCCAGCTGCCGTCACCCCCCGTCCACCAATGTTTATGTTCCCATATTTTCGACACTCAGTTTCACTTTGCTTTTTAAAATGGTCACAATCAACGTTATTGTGGCATTTAGGGAGATATCATCTCACGGCAAACAGCATAGGCAATAATCAGCGGGAGCTCTCAGTAGAACATGATAGATGGTTATCAGGAGTCAGAGCTGATCTCTTGTTTAAATGTTCAAGTATATATACCCTTTAGAGGCTAGATGATCTCAGCTTTACTACAAATGACTTATACCAGTGCTTTTTTTGTAAGAAAAATGTGCGGAAACTCACATCACGTAGTCAATCACTGTACACACACCCACACGCGTCAGTTGTGCAACGAAACATAATGGTCACCGCCCGAAGTAAGCTCTCAGCGCGAAACCACACAACCAATCACAAGCTGAGCAGCACCACAAGCCAAGCAGTACCATCACAACCAGCGCGGACGATGTACGCATGCATCAGACACGACACACAAGCAGCCCGCATGCACCATTTTAATGATTTTGCCGCCGATCTGCTACGCTTGACAGGGCGATTCAAGTCCACGCAGACCAAATATCAAATGCTCAAAAGTTAATTTTAAAAAAGGAGCCGGAACTCAGTTCCGGTGTGTTCTATGACAAAAAAATAGCACTGACTTATACTACTGATAAGACCCCCTGTGAGCTTGTTACATGAATATTTTACTTAGCAAACATGTTTTTCAAACAAACGTAGGACTCGGCAATTCATAACACACCCATATATTCATATCTTATGTCATCTCTAAGTAAAACAAAATGGCTTCTAAGCTGCTTACTTAAAATGGCTTCCAAACCTCTATTATCAAACAGACACATGGTTGAGGATTCCATGAAATGTTCTCATTCTGTTTTGCTGAACTGGTTAAAGAAACGATACGCGGCTGGCTGAAACATCGCTATTTCAGAATTTGTAATGCCAAGGTACTCGGCCTACCAGCTTGTCTTTTGGAGACAATATGCTGACACAAGTTGTAACAAGAAAATATCTGATGTAAAAAAACAGAACGTTCAAGTGGAGCTGAAACAGGTAAAGCAAATAAACAGAGCAAAGTCCACAAAACAGTATTATAAATTGCATAATGTTTTTTTTAACGAAAGCAGTGAATAAAATTATGTACTTTGATGGGAAAGGGGAGGGAGGATGCTCTGTACCCATAACTCCCACTCCCCAAATTACCGGGAAATCTAACCAGACATTAGTTAATAGTAACAGATCATGAAGGTCTGAGTTGTTACAATGTAATGTTGATGAGTAAACATTGTCACTAATTCAACAATAAGATAATATATAAGTGTGGTGTAATATAAAGATCGACAGAACACTCGTTTTACTTTCATCAGATCTGCAGCGGAAAGTCAGGGTAAGACTGTGATTGTACTGTTTTGAGGGGATAATTGTCATTTAATATCAAATCTTCTCTTAATCGTCAATATTGTAGTTTAGGCCTGTGCTGTGTATATAACTCACATTATCATTAGCAGCATATTATGTAATCAGTATAATAGACACACCAGGAGGGGTAAAACAAATGATTGATGATCTAAATCAGTGTTTCCCAATCCCAGTCCTCAGGGACCCCTAACAGTGCAGGTTTTCCTGATCACAGATTAAATAATTATACAACCTGTGGATCTTTCATAATGTGTCAGTCAGTAATGAATACACCTGTGCTCCAGCAAGGAGATATGGAAAACATGAACTGTTAGGGGTCCCTGAGGACTGGGATGGGGAAACACTGTTCTAGGTAAACTAGAGGACTGGTCAAGACAGTGATAACTACAGTTTAATGCCATAAAATGCTAAATTATGCACTTGGGTCTCAAAAATCCAAAGGCTAAATATAGTATTAACGGCACTATAATGACTATTGAGGAGAGAAGGGATCTAGGAGTCACTATTTCAGGTGACTTAAAGGCAGGTAAGCAATGTAACACAGCAATGAGATAGGCAAGTCAGGTGCTTGGTAGCATAGGGAGAGGAATAAGTAGCAGAAAGAAGTAATAATGCCACTGTATAGGTCATTGGTACGGCCTCATCTAGAATACTGTGTTCAGTTCTGGAGGCCATATCTCCAGAAGAATATAAATACATTAGAGACTGTACAAAGAAGGGCAACTAAAATGGTGCATGGCCTATATGACAGAACTTACCCGGAAAGACTAAACGATCTTAACATATATAGTTTGGAGCAGAGAAGGGGAACATGACAGAAACTGTCATATATCACAAGGGTTATAACAAGGTGCAGGAGGGAAACATTCTTCAAAGGAAGAGAAGTATTAGAACACGAGGACATACACTGACACTGGGTGGAAGAGAAGTATTAGAACACGAAGACATACACTGACACTGGGGAGAAGAGAAGTATTAGAACACGAGGACATGTACTGACACTGGGGGGGAAGAGAAGTATTAGAACACGAGGACATACACTGACACTGGGGCGAAGAGAAGTATTAGAACACGAGGACATGCACTGACACTGGGGGGAAGAGAAGTATTAGAACACGAGGACATGCACTGACACTGGGGGGAAGAGAAGTATTAGAACACGAGGACATGTACTGACACTGGGGGGAAGAGAAGTATTAGAACACAAGGACATGCACTGACACTGGGGGGAAGAGAAGTATTAGAACACGAGGACATGCACTGACACTGGGGGGAAGAGAAGTATTAGAACACAAGGACATGCACTCACACTGGGGGGAAGAGAAGTATTAGAACACGAGGACATGCACTGACACTGGGGGGAAGAGAAGTATTAGAACACGAGGACATGCACTGACACTGGGGGGAAGAGAAGTATTAGAACACGAGGACATGTACTGACACTGGGGGGAAGAGAAGTATTAGAACACAAGGACATGCACTGACACTGGGGGGAAGAGAAGTATTAGAACACGAGGACATGCACTGACACTGGGGGGAAGAGAAGTATTAGAACACAAGGACATGCACTCACACTGGGGGGAAGAGAAGTATTAGAACACGAGGACATACACTGACACTGGGGGGAAAAGAAGTATTAGAACACGAGGACATGCACTGACACTGGGGGGAAGAGAAGTATTAGAACACGAGGACATGCACTGACACTGGGGGGAAGAGAAGTATTAGAACACGAGGACATGTACTGACACTGGGGGGAAGAGAAGTATTAGAACACAAGGACATGCACTCACACTGGGGGGAAGAGAAGTATTAGAACACGAGGACATGCACTGACACTGGGGGGAAAAGAAGTATTAGAACACGAGGACATGTACTGACACTGGGGGGGAAGAGAAGTATTTGAACACAAGGACATGCACTCACACTGGGGGGAAGAGAAGTATTAGAACACAAGGACATGTACTGACACTGGGGGGGAAGAGAAGTATTAGAACACAAGGACATGCACTCACACTGGGGGGAAGAGAAGTATTAGAACACGAGGACATGCACTGACACTGGGGGGAAGAGAAGTACTAGAACACGAGGACATGTACTGACACTGGGGGGAAGAGAAGTATTAGAACACAAGGACATGCACTGACACTGGGGGGGAAGAGAAGTATTAGAACACGAGGACATGCACTGACACTGGAGGGAAGAGAAGTATTAGAACACGAGGACATGTACTGACACTGGGGGGGAAGAGAAGTATTAGAACACGAGGACATGCACTGACACTGGAGGGAAGAGAAGTACTAGAACACGAGGACATGTACTGACACTGGGGGGGGAAGAGAAGTATTAGAACACGAGGACATGTACTGACACTGGGGGGAAGAGTAGTATTAGAACACAAGGACATGCACTCACACTGGGGGGAAGAGAAGTATTAGAACACGAGGACATGTACTGACACTGGGGGGGAAGAGAAGTATTAGAACACGAGGACATGCACTGACACTGGGGGGGCAGAGAAGTATTAGAACACGAGGACATGCACTGACACTGGGGGGGCAGAGAAGTATTAGAACACGAGGACATGCACTGACACTGGGGGGGAGTAGAGGAAATTTGAGAAAAAATTACTTCACATAAAGGGTAGTGGATAAGTGGAATAGCCTCCTATCAGAGGTGGTAGAGGCTAATACAGTAGAGCAATTAAAACATGATT
This sequence comes from Mixophyes fleayi, assembly GCF_038048845.1. Classification (NCBI taxonomy): domain Eukaryota; kingdom Metazoa; phylum Chordata; class Amphibia; order Anura; family Limnodynastidae; genus Mixophyes; species Mixophyes fleayi. Next base: position 17,067,519 of record NC_134410.1, read on the forward strand.
GGGATAGACATAAGAATATCCTTACAAAGAATAAATGATCAAATAGGGTTTGAGGTTACCATAGGTTAAAAAAATGGACAGACTAGATGGGCCAAGTGGTTCTTATCTGCCATCAAATTCTATGTTTCTCTGTTTCTAGTATAATTGTGTACCAATGATGTACATGATTCTAATTATTTAGTTTTCAGGTAGAATACTTTAGTAGTAATTAGTGTATGTTTTAGAATATTCATTATGACTCCATTCCCTGGCTCTGTGTAATAGAACGGTTTGTTATAAACTAGCTCCGAGCATGTGAATACCGTTTGCATAATGCAAACCTTTATTGTAGTTTAGGAATCTTAAAATATTGTTTTAAAGCTTTATTTCTGCTTCTTAGCAGCCAAAAGTTTTTTTGTTTACTTTATTGTCCAGGGAAGGGGTGGGGGGGTAATACATTTTTTGGTCAGAGGACCAAAATATTGTAAGATTCACCACGGGGTTAGAAGCAGAGGAGGAGTGGTATTGTCATATAGGGGACGTGCAAAGTACCTTTCCTGTGCCACATTTGCCCCCCCCCCCCTCACCTCTGTATCTCTCACCTATATCACACCTGACCTCGGCTCTTCCCTGAAATATTAAAATATATACGATCTGATGGAAGATAATAATCTCAAGACCGAACTTTTTTTTAGCTTTCGGATAGGTTTGGACAATGCTGTGCAGCTCCCTTGATATTTATGGCCAATTCATTTCAAAGAGGATTCTACGTGTAGTGCACCACTGCATAAAAATTAATGAATGGACCATACAAATCAATAGGAAAAATACAGCACAACACTGATCAAACTGCTTGTGTCTCTAGTGGTTATGTGCACAATGTCTTCCATTACATATGAATGGACACTGATTTAAAGCAAGTAGCACCCTAAAAAAGTGCCTTGATGCAAAAGTGATACAACACACACACAGATGTAAGTATGAATGCGTGGGCTTTATTATAACATGTGGGTGCATACATTGCAGTTGTGTCACACAGCAATGGAACACCATTGGGTAACAAGCCTAAAAGACTCAACCTGCAGCCTTGTGCTTTTATATGGTCACAGAAGCACATGGTAACTTCTAATACTTTACATTAGACAGGGCATTATCCCATGTATAAGGTAATACTACGTAAGTAAGTTATGCTTTGTTTTGAGTGTATATTCCTCCATTTTTACTTTTTTGTTTGTTTGTTTACAGTCACACAGTGTCATTGTGCCATAGAATAGAGAACTCTGCCCAGAAGGTGAGATCCTTAGATGAGTAGATTAAAGAAATATTATTAATATATATATATATATCCATTTATTGCAGAAACTAGAGGATTATACAATTCAGTAATCTAAAAAGCATAATTTTAATACAGTTTGTTTTGCTCTGACTCCCCTCTTGTTTATGCTGCTGTCTGTAAAATAGATTTCTAGCAGAGACTTAATGTTTAGTTTTGGGGGGTAACAAATAGACAATAATTTATTAGTTAGACCTTACCCTTGAACATACTCTGTGTATATAGAGATAACAGAGAACAGGAACATTTATGTAAACCCATCATAAGTTGGAACAGTAATAAAAAAACATAATACATGTTATGGTGATGAGATAGGGGCTAATTCCTTATGGGAAAGATAATAACAGATAATGGAGTTTATATTTGCAGAACATTTCCCTTGGGGCAGCTTCTGTGGGAGGTCACCGCTCTCTGTGACTGAATGTTGAATGACCCTACACGATGGACTGTTGGGAATCAGTGTAGAAAATGATGAATGATTAATTTATGAAGCTCTTGATTTTGTATATGTACACGTTACCAGAACCCAGAAGTGACTTGGAGCTAATGCTGCCATGTTTACCTACATTGCTCTGTCCTCAATTAGGTATTTTGGATCCAGGACAGTTATTAGTTCTGTGTTCCTGTTCAAGCAACTGGGATTTAATAAATAAATTAATGTTTTAGGGCCTGATTCATTAAGGATCTTAAATGAAGAGGATTCTTATTTCAGTCTCCTGGACAAAACCATGTTACAATGCAAGGGGTTCAAATTAGTTTTCTGTTTTGCACATAAGTTAAATACTGACTGTTTTTTCATGTAACACACACATATCAACTTTAAATTTCAGTGTACAAATAAGCTATCAAGTATTTGTGTGCTACATGAGAAGACAGTCAGTATTTAACTTATGTGCAAAACAGAATACTCATTTGCACCCCTTGCATTGTAACATGGTTTTGTCCAGGAGACTGAAATAAGGATCCTCTTCATTTAAGATCCTTAATGAATCAGGCCCTTAGTTTTTATTAGACTAATAGGTGTCTGTCTGTGATAACTGTTTCTAGATGAGGATCTCTAAACAACACATTCCAATGTTTGATTATAATGTTTTGATCTCATAACCATTTAATTCCATAATGCATGGGAAGTTTTCTGATTGGTCTTTATGTATCTCTGTATCTTACTATAGACTATCTTTCTAATTGTTGTTTTCTGGTGACTGCACATTGTCTGAGCGGTTCTGGATATTCCCTTTTTCTAAATCTTTTGCTGTAAGTGATCTCTGTTCATTAAAGTCCTGTTCACGGCTACAGTGTCTTCAAATAAGAATAAAGTGTGAAAATGTAATATTACTCTTCCATTTGTCTAAGTGACAAGTAATGGAGATCGCTATTGGTAATTGAACTTGTTTGGTTTATAAACCATAAAGTCCTCAAATTGCTTAGGAATGTCCTGACACGAAGCACAAGGGAAAGACGACTCCGCAGGCTCACTTGTATTTTCTCGCCCCTCTCTGGCTCTCATGAGCCATCACTATCAGGGCTGCCACCAGAAATTACGGGGCCCAATACAAATGTAATAGGCAGGGCCCCTCTCCTTCCTTCTCCACCCACCCCAATTTTTATAATAATCTTCTACCCGACATTTTCCTTCTCCCCGTTCGTTTCAGTCGCACCCATCCCCGGTTCTACCTATCCCCTGTAGTAGTTTACTTAACTCTCTGCTACTTCTTTCTGTCTCCTTTCGGCTCTTTTCCATTGACAGCGTTGTGACTTTATTAATTCTATGTTGTCAGCGATGCTGCGGGCGCCTCTCTGCCTTGTCACGCTCTCTTCTACGCTACCTCCCTTAATCCACTGCAGAGGCTCCCCACCATTTTTTGGGGGCTCAGGGCTGATGGGGCACCATACGCTGTTGGGCCCCATACAGCTGTACTCCCTGTACCCCCCTTATGTCGGCCCGGATCACTATACACAACATTGGAAAGGCGCCATCTTGACTCTCAATGGCCCCTCCGGGAACACTGCTCCTCTAAGCAATACAATAAGCTGTGGGTGGCATTTGTCCAGTGTGGAACCCTTCCCTCAGCACCAAGCTCTGAGGGGAGCGGGATCTCTCGCACAGACAGTCTGCCTCTCCTTGCTCATCCCACTACTTAAAGAAGTTCACTATACACAAGTCAATGTAGTTGGGACTTCTCATGCTGGGTATCCTTCTCCTCGCTTTCCACTTAGCTGGGTTAAGTGGCACTACAAATCCCAGCGCCTGGCACATTGCTGCTCCAAACACGGCCCAGGTAACACTCTGGCGCTCCTGCAATTTGCAATCCACATGTCTGACATACTGACAGATTACACTGTCCCATCATAGTATTTATGTCTGGACAGAATTACTCCAGAAACAATTGGGGACCAGTTCCCATTTTTTTAACCCTTGGTCTCTGTTGGGCACCGAGAAACCCATGGTGCCCCCAAGGGTGTGGCTGTGGCTGGACACATTATTCACAGTTCCTGTGTCCTACAAGCACTAACTTCATTTGTGTGTTCAACCTAATATGTCCCTCGTGTCAGCGTCCATGGACCAGCTCACCAGAGTGCCGGGGGGGGGGGGGGATCCAGGAGCTTCTCTGCTCTGTCCCAGGTGCCCCGGCTGTCACTCTCCCTCCACACAGGTTCGGATCACCTTATATCAGCCTTATGTTGCTAAGCAACCACTTCTAGTCTAAGTACTTGTGTCGGGGATACACATTTAGTCACTGGGAGGTGTGACTAACAACACCAGAGGGGTTTTATATATATGTGACTTGTGATCTAAGTCAGCCTACGTTATGTCTATGGGTGGGGCCAGCTTGTCTCTATGTGTATTGTATATAAGATACTATAAGCAACAGATCATTTGTTATTAATTCCACGACTGTAACTCTCTGGCTGACAAAATATCTTGTCTAAAATGCTTCAGATTGTCCCAGCTGTCACCTCACCCCCGTGTTCCTCTTCTCAGGTACCTCCAGCAAAGATGTCCTCAGCAGCAACATTTCTTATCATATTTGGGATCCTCTTCAACATCTCCCAGCTGTCGTGTGAAACATGGCCAAGATTCTCTGCAAAGCACATTACTAACTTATCACATATAGGCTTCAACTGTACCAGTGCCATGAACGAACCATCATGGTCTGTTGTAAATGGGCAGCTCAAGCCTTTCAATACCTTCATTCATTCAAAAACTATAGATGTAAAAGACATCTGTAATAATGTCAGTGACCAGAGAAATAAATTAAGTGGCACAGATTTTCATCTCACTTCATGTACAAAAGGCGATAGAACTACCTATTCTGGACATTATTATTATTCTTCAATATGTGTAACCTGCAATCGTATAAGACCTACACACTTTGTTAGAATAGGAAGATGCTAAAATTTGCAAGATTGGGGCTTGTTTCCATTTCCCCTGCGGGCATAACATTCAGGTAGACATAAACCACCTCTGTATAATGCATAGCAAGAAATAGACCCTCCTCTATATAACATATAGGAAGCGATAAGCCCTTCTCTGTATAGCACATAGGAAAAGATAGACCCTCCTTTGTATAACACATATCTGAAGATAAAACTTCTTCTGTATAACACAAAGGAAGAAATAGATCATTCTCTGTTTAAGACAAATCAAACTATAAAGCCTCCTCTGTATAACACATAGCTACATATAGACTCTCCTCTGTATAACACATAGCTACAGATAGACCCTCCTCTGTATAACACATAGCTACAGATAGACTCTCCTCTGTATAACACATAGCTACAGATAGACTCTCCTCTGTATAACACATAGCTACAGATAGACTCTCCTCTGTATAACACATAGCTACAGATAGACTCTCCTCTGTATAACACATAGCTACAGATAGACCCTCCTTTGTATAACACATAGCTACAGATAGACTCTCCTCTGTATAACACATAGCTACAGATAGACACTCCTCTGTATAACACATAGCTACAGATAAACCCTCCTCTGTATAACACATAGCTACAGATATACCCTCCTCTGTATAACACATAGCTACAGATAGACTCTCCTCTGTATAACACATAGCTACAGATAGACTCTCCTCTGTATAACACAGAGCTACAGATAGACCCTCCTCTGTATAACACATAGCTACAGATAGACCCTCCTCTGTATAACACATAGCTACAGATAGACTCTCCTCTGTATAACACATAGCTAAAGATAGACTCTCCCCTGTATAACACATAGCTACAGATAGACCCTCCTCTGTATAACACATAGCTACAGATAGACTCTCCTCTGTATAACACATAGCTACAGATAGACTCTCCTCTGTATAGCACATAGCTACAGATAAACAATTCTCTGTATAGCACATAGGAAGCAATATATCCTCTACTATACAAAGTGCAGTAACAAAATCATTAGTGTAAATCCAACATTTTAAAAAGCAAAATCATTACACAAACAAGTGCCTCACATGATCCACTGAAGCCACACCCAGTTATACCCAAACCACGCCCAGCTCCATCCAAACCATTCCCACATTATGATGTAACCACACCCTTTTCTGCATCCACAAATGGTGGCAGTCCTGTCAAAATAGGGACTGTACACATATGCCGTAGTATAGAGAATTTACAGCAATAGACCTCCCCTCTCTGTATAACACATAGGAAGCAATAGACCTCCTCTCTTTGTATAACACACAGTGATTATGTAACATTTCTGCTAATAACATAGTGATTGGTGTAAAGCAGCTCAGCCAGGTAAAGTCTCATGTTACACAGCTCAGAGTCTATGTGTCACTATATAAACCTGCTTATTGTGATTATCATATGCTGAACTAATAAATACCTAATTAATGCTGCTAATTGTTTGTTGTTTTTTTCAAGAATACTGTAAACACAAAATACCACAAGAGGTGAGGCCACGATTTGTGGGCAGGCCACGTAGGCCCATAGTCTCAGATGCTATCTCTCCTTCCTCCGGAGAAGAGAGTAATGTCAGCCCCAACTCTCACTCAGGTCATAGTTCACATGGTTTTTGGTTTTGTTACGTTTATGAGGTTTTTCTTTTAAATCAGTGGTGGAAGTGGGGGGTATATGGTGGTACGCCATACCGCCACTTCTCCTGCTGCAAATACCATTCACTTACATTCTCCATACCGCCACTTCTCCTGCTGCAAATACCATTCACTTACATTCTCCATACCGCCACTTCTCCTGCTGCAAATACCATTCACTTACATTCTCCATACCGCCACTTCTCCTGCTGCAAATACCATTCACTTACATTCTCCATACCGCCACTTCTCCTGCTGCAAATACCATTCACTTACATTCTCCATACCGCCACTTCTCCTGCTGCAAATACCATTCACTTACATTCTCCATACCGCCACTTCTCCTGCTGCAAATACCATTCACTTCTATTCTCCATACCGCCACTTCTCCTGCTGCAAATTCCATTCACTTACATTGTCCATACCGCCACTTCTCCTGCTGCAAATTCCATTCACTTACATTGTCCATACCGCCACTCCTCCTGCTGCAAATACCATTCACTTACATTCTCCATACCGCCACTTCTCCTGCTGCAAATACCATTCACTTACATTCTCCATACCGCCACTTCTCCTGCTGCAAATACCATTCACTTACATTCTCCATACCGCCACTTCTCCTGCTGCAAATACCATTCACTTACATTCTCCATACCGCCACTTCTCCTGCTGCAAATACCATTCACTTACATTCTCCATACCGCCACTTCTCCTGCTGCAAATACCACTCACTTACATTCTCCATACCGCCACTTCTCCTGCTGCAAATACCATTCACTTACATTCTCCATACCGCCACTTCTCCTGCTGCAAATACCATTCACTTACATTGTCCATACCGCCACTTCTACATATCCACTCCGACCACTGTTTTAAATAGTATTTACCTATTTGGAATAGCTTTTAGTTTAAACAGATATATATTTTTTTCAGTAGCATTTATTTATTCATTCTAATTGTATTATTATATTTTTTCTTTCTAATAGCCCATTGTAATAATAAATAGGAAGGCGGTGAACAAACAGGGCAATGAGGGGAAGGGAACAGGACAACGGGCTTAAGGGTCCAAAACTGTACACCCGGCCCTGCATCTGACATAGAAAATATACATAATGGAAAATAATAGGAAAATTCAATGTTTATAGAAAGGACTTTATGGGCCTGATGCAGAGTTGAACTTACGCCACTTTGCGTAGTGTAAACTGGGCAAATTTGCAATGCGCATGCCCGCAATGCTTGTCTATGCGCCACTACAGACATATGTGTTAGGGATAAGCGGTTCGGATTACTTGAAATCCAAGGTTGAGGATCCGAGTAAAGTTAATTGTGACTCGGTTTCTCCCGCCAAACTCGGATCTCAAAACGAGGTGAAATTTAATTTCTCTGTATTTTTTTTGCAAAACTCTCGCGGGTTTTGGATTGCCATCTTTTGTATATATAGTCCTCCCTCGTTTCCTAAAGTGCCATCTTAGAACAGACAGCATGTAGGGAGGAGGTTACCTGGCTGCTTTGCTCATAAAATAGCGTTCAGGGTGAACCAGGGACATAGAAAACAATAGAATCCTGTCATTATTGTAAAGCAGTTCTGTAGATAATAGACATCTACAATCGTTTGCTGATCAATTGCTTTTAATTTCAATCTTAAATATACTTTACACTTACTAGTGGCTACTGGTTGTTGTTAATGCATTGCATTACATATATATAATAGTACTAGACAGTATATACAGACCAAGTTAGATAGATATCATTCTGGACTAAGTAGTAGATTTATTTATTTGAGGAAAACAGTGTGCTTTTGCTATCTGACTATTAGTAGCAGAATCCAAAAAACAAACAGATTTCTTTCTTTTAAAATTGAAAGTTTTTCTAGTGAAAGTAATCTTTTATGGGGCAGTGACAACTGAAATAATTATGAAAAATACTGGATGTTTGTGTGTGAGATTCAGCAGCAGTTGCACACCCCAAAAAAGGCTGTATAATATTATATTGTAATCTTTTCTATTTTGCAATACTTGTCTATTTTGGAAGGGTCGTTCAGTGGAATCTATATTTAAAAAAGGCTGCTTGTGAAGGTCAGCACACAGCTGCACACTCCCAAAAAACACTATATATTATTATATTATAATCTTTCCTATTTTTCAATTCTTGTCAATTTTGAAAGGGCCACTCAGTGACTTCCATATTAAAAAAAAACCTGGTTTGTGAGTGAGGGTATGCAGTAGCTGCACAGCCCCAAAAAGCGCTATATATTCTAATCTTTTCTACTTTTCGATACTTTTCCATTTTGGAAAGTCATTCAGTGAAATCTATATTTAAAAAGGGTATTTGCGTGTGTGGGCATTTTCTGGGCATTTCCACGTTCAGCGACCGCATGTAGAACATTGCAGTGACTGCAAAAAAAATGTCATCTGCCATGCCACCAACTGAAGCAAACCATTGGATAAATTAAACAACAAAAAAAATTAGTGTAAGGTGCAAGAGTTAAAAATTTTGAAACTCCACGTACACACTAAATTTGAAACTTTACACAGCATACATTATGGATAGTGAGGAGGCAATAACAATCTGATGTCGTTAGATGGACAGAGGCATCAGTAGATTTTTAGACAAGTAGATACCAAATTGTAAAGAGCTACCTAGTTTGCTGTCACTATATAAATAAATGAGGATGCTAAGAGACAAAGGTGGCCTGCATCCATACTAAAAGCCTTCAAAGACTACGCACAGAATATAATATATTGCCAGAGTGTTCATCGGGTTGCCAAGAGCATGGCTTTCGTTACCTTGCTGCTATATAAATACATGAGGATACTGAGAGATGAAGGTGGCCAGCGGCCATACTAAAAGCCTTCAAAGACTATGCACACAATACAGTACATTGCCAGAGTATTCCTTGGTTGCCAAGAGCATGGCTTTCATTACCTTGTTTTACTGATAGGCTCTGTGCCATAGTGGCGCCCTTCTGAATGAAACCAGGGGACTCGTATATATTTATGGGGAGGGAGGGCTGAAAAATCATTTCCCCCTGTGGAAACTTCACCTCCGCTGCTCGAGACTTGCAGCGGAGGTGTTCTCCGAGACCCATGTATATAAAAATGGAATGTACAGTATATATATATATATATATAATATTTATATGTTTCTATTAGTGATGTGTAAGAAATATGTAAAATAAACAGTTCAGATAGGCCATAAGTCACCCTTCTGTCGAAGTCGTATAATTGGATGAACGAAAGTATATTGGTTTAATATTGGTTTGCCGTGCGTATTGCGAAGCGTACGCCACGTAACACGTGGCGTGATGCGATCGCATTGTAAAATACGCACGCACACACTCGCATTACAACATTTAGTTATTTATACAATTCATATTCATATTGGTTCCGTTACACTGTAATTTATAAGCAGATAGCATTTGATTTATTATTAGTTTATATATATATATATATATATATATATATATATATATATATATAGACATTGATTATATGTACACTTCAGTGTTATTAAAGGTTTAGGTTATAGGAAAGGTGTCATGCCTGATATCATATTGAAGCCCTATTCATCAGTAGCTGTCCGGTGCAGTCGGCGAAGTGATCGCACATTGCATACTTTAGTTATTGATATTAGGGAATAAACCTTTTGTATGATGCTGGCTATGAAAGGGGCAGACCCCCTGGAGAGACGACCCCCTCCTTTGGATTCCTTAGATTGAATCAGCCTATGAACTGTTTACCCTGGAGCCACCCTGTGTCTGGACCTATAGAAGCAAGCTACGTCATCTCTATTGTTCACAATGAAACACTGACTGTATATATATTCATAGCTGTGCATCCAGGCCTCAGTCAACTATGACACAGTATTCTAACAGATATACTGTCCACCGGGTCCCGTGGGTGCGCAGCGAGCGCATGCGATTGCATTGGTATGTATTTATCTTTTGGTATTGGCTGTGCTGTACTGTACTGTATCATAATATAATAATGTATTGAATTGTTGACTATTTACATCTGCTAAAATAAATCACTTTGTGCGTTAGAAACACAATACAATCGCTTGGGCAATGCTTATTTGAAAACGATAAAATTACTTTAATACTTCCCACACATGTAAGTATGTATAGCACTTACATTAATGCAGATTTGGTTGCCCAAAACATGTCTTGACAATGCAATTGAAAGTTCACATTCTGAGAAATTAACAGGACAGATTTTAGACCTGGCGAAGAATACAGGTATAGGTGGAAATATGATGGATGATGATTTATGCTATGTGATGAAGTTATAGAACCGTAAGGTATGGTTAATTATTTTTTTATTTGAATTTAGAGAAAGCAAATGAACGGGTGGCAGATTTCCAAAATTCTTCATTAAGACAACAGTGGACAACTACAGACAGCGGCATTAGTAGACATTTAAATGACAATGAGAAGCCACAATGTTAAATGGTGGAATTTAAGATGGCATTGTCCTTGGAGTGAGGTAGATCTGTTCTGTAATGCTGCCCTTCAGAATCAAACCGGGGGACTTGTACATATTTATGTGGAAAAATTATTGCCCCGGGACAGGGCTGCCATTAAAAGGGTCTCCGGAAGGCCTGTGGTGTTTGGAGCCTGAAGTGGCTGTGCCTTCAGGGGATGGGGAGAGGGAGAGAATGCTGCTGGACCTGCAATGGCTGCATTAGTGAATGAGTCCAGGAGGTAAATGTATCAAGGTTCGATTCAGGTCTTCATGTCTGTCTGTACGAGGACAGGTCTTCATGTTTGTCTGTGGACAGGTCGTCATGTGACATGGACAGTGTTAAGATTTGTACAATGGTTTCAAGAAATAATAAGAAACAAATAAAGAGTTAAAGAAACACACAATAATAATAAACACCTAACGGCTTCTATCCATCACATCACAAAGATATATAATTAATAACCTGAAATAAGACACGGACACAGATTTAAATTTTGGCTAACTAAAATCACAGTTTAAATTGTATAAATGATGGTAGCGAAGAAGCCAATGCATATTCAGCTGCCAAGCTAATACTATACCACCAACATAGAGATGGCCAACCGGCCCAGATTCCCAGGCGCTTAGTTACGGCCTCCTAGAGACTACACCCCTTCTGCGCCTCCATACTTCCCCATTTGTCCCAGATAAGACCTGGTCTTATCTGGGCACTAGGCCTGGCTGGCTATAGTGGGCATAATGCACTTAAGCAATAGATTTTTAGGAAGCACTTATATTTGAGCACTAAGCTTGTGGCACAGTATCATTCAGGTTCTAGGCCTGTGGGCACAGTAGTATTCTGGCTCTGTGGGCACATTCCAGTCTAGGCCATTCTGGTTCTAGTCTAGGCCATAGGCCTGTGGTGACAAATTGGTGCAGAATTATCCTGTCAGAGCAGTGACAGGACTAATCTGCTGTACTATAAATTTGGGTTTTCAACTGAAGGGTAGAATCACCCACAGTGAGACTGCAACCAGTTTATTCTCTTAGTGAAAGGCAAGTGACCATTTGTGTCATGGTCCCTTAGGCCAAAGTTATGCCCCTTGGCTTATTAGCACCCAGAAGTGTTCATTGTATTCGAAAGATTGGTGTAAAATCCCCAGTCGGCAGTGCAGCACAATCCCTTTTGTTGAGTTGCAGCGGCGCAGGTTGTTGGTACCAACTTGGGGACCTTAAGTTTGAGTTTCGCTGGTTAAGTCGGCGGGTCCAATTTTGGGTGGTGTGTTCTATGGGGTGTTAGTAGGTCCTGAATTCCGGCAGTAGCCACTCACGGTTCCAGGTGGGAGCTCCTGACTCTATGTGGTGTTGTTCCCAATCGGTCCTTGCTAGACAAGAGTGTCAATCAGTCCTAGAAGAGAGTGAGTAGTTAGTGGTCAGTGAAGGAGTAGATTTCACAGTAAATCCAGGGATTAGGACACTGTGTCATTGGGATATCAGTGGGTTTAGTAGTTGGCCCAGGAATTTTCCCTTTTAGGAACCAGATGTCAGGTCCCCATTAATGGTAGGCTTCTGGTATTCGGTCATGTCCGCACATTGTAAGTGGTATCTAAGTGGTATCTTTGGAACTGTGAGGTTGAGAGCTAGTGTAGTGCGCCACACCAAGCAGTAGTAGCGTTAAAAGTTGCGCAGTGGGACTTTGGTAGGCGGAGCATACAGAATGGCCGCGTTTTAGCAGATCTCCATGGCAGACTCTTCCATCTAGCACCATGTGATCTCAGATACGGACCCACTTCAATACCCATTGCCACTTCTGCTGGTAAAGAAGATTATGGGCTGCAATTTCCACGAATTTTGGAGACACAGAGTTATTTTCAATTCCCCAGAGTCCGGCCACGATAAGAGTGGCCTACCCAGATTTTCCTTCCCACCAAGCCGCCCAGACTTTCCACTAGGCTAGATGAATGTTACCTATTATTCTTAAACAGCTTTTGGGACACCTAAACACAACTAGAAGAGAAATAAAACAACTATCACAGTATATATCAATCACTAAAGTTGAAGAGCCCCTTCACCACGCATGTGTCCACTATTTCGAGTATAATTGTGTATGTGTAGTCCAATGTACATGTTACAAACAGTACATTGGCAGAACCTCGAAGAAATTAAAATAAAAGTGGGGAGAGCATATTAGTAACATCAAAAAAAGATATGATTTACATTCTTTGTCAGCTCATTTTAAGAAATTTCATAATTGTGATTACAGATGGGCGGGCTCGGTTCCCCCGAGAACCGAACCCACCCGAACTTCGGCAATCCGAGTACCGAGCAGAGTGGGCTTGGTACCTTCCCGCCAATTCGGATTCCAAATCGAGGCGAACATCATCGCGATGTCGACGGATCTTGGTTCTCGCGAGTTTTGTAATGTATCATGATTCGTCTGCTGTGTCTTTAAGGTGAAACAGGAAGGGGTTTGGCTGTCAGAGCAGTGTCTCCTCCTTGTCAGGAACATATGCACTGAGCTGTACTGGAGATTATACTTGGCTATACACCAGCCAGGCATGGAAACCAGCTCTTAAGCAATGAAAAAGAAATTAAAACAATGTAAGTCCAATTAGTTAATGCAAAATCATGGACTGCTGTGTGTAATTTGATAATGTGAACTGCTAAAGGTGAAGTACAACAATTTCAACTGGTTTTAAAAAGAAAAATAATCAAAGAAAACCTGTAAACTAGAAGATGGCAGTATCTCTAATGGAGTTACATGGAGAGATATTAACTGAATGGAGAACTCATATAAAACCATGACAAAATGATTCACTTTTTTTTTGAATGATAAACATTCAGATAATATTGTTTTTTGGATATAGTAAATGGACAAGAAGGAATCTGAAAGTTCCATCTGAGGATTAAGGAAAAGTACACTGAATTTTATATTATTATGATTAGAAGTTTGCAAAATGCTGTACAAACTAGCAAACCACATGTGGCAGTATTACAGATAAAGTTATAGTTATAAATAATATAAGATAGGAAAGGGCCTAAATAAGAAAAACAATCCTCTTTGTAAAACAATATTGCTAAATTAGTCAGCAGCGACCACCACCACTCCCCCTCCTACCACTCTCCCTTGTGTCCGTTTGTTATTAAATTTATATGTTTTTTTGTATGTTTGCATGATTCATTGGGTTTATAATTAGAGATGCTCAGGCTCGGTTCCTCGAGAACCGAACACACCTAAACTTAGGGGATCCAAGTACCGAGCAGAGCTGGCTCGGTACTGTCACGCGCCCTCGGAATTGAAAATGAGGCAAAACATCATTGTGACGTAGTCGGATCTCGGATCTCGCGAATTTTGAATTCCTTTTTAAGATCCAACATAGCGAAGGGTGGGAGGGAGGGCGGACACCCATTTTTCTTTTCTGCCACTGCTGTGTGCCAATGTGTCCTAGATGACCATTTCTAATATCAGCCTTTCTGCATTCCTTCATATGCATGGACAGGAGATACCTGCTGAAATGCTAGACAACCCTCTCCTACTTACCACTAGATAATTATGGCACATTCTTCGCCACGAGTATAAATTAAACTCATATTCATCAGTTCATCTTCCCCTACTTGGTAATCCGAATTTTCAAAATGGCGTGGCTGCCTACCCCTTCTTTATAGACTGGGCTTGCAAAGGTCTAAGGATGGTCGGACACTTTTTGAATGTTTTTACTAAAAAAACTAAAATCTTTGCCCAGGCGGTGGAAACACATGCTGAATTCAGGCCCTTTAACCTAGCATTTTTACAGGCACAACATTATGCCAGTGTAGTAATTAGGCCCTTCTACCAAGCGGATTGGTCCAATTCTTTAGATAGCTTACTTCTTCCAACGCCTCCTTCCAGAGGACCTATCTCGGTGCAGTATAAATTCCTTCAAAACACACTAGATTATGACACTGTGAGTACGGGATTGAGAATGTCTCCCCAACTTAACCACCAAAATTCGACTTAATTTTTTTGTATCAGCAGCTAAACTATTACCGGCTTTCGCTTATGTGGAAGTGCTTTTGAACATTTACTATAGAACATACTTGTCCCCATCCTGTCGCTTTAAGATAGGTCTCATCACAGACCATAGTTCTCCCAAATGTGGCTCACCAATGGCGGACATTGATCATTGTTTATGGGACTGCCCAATTATTAAACGTTTTTGGGTCAGCATCTGGAGGTATGTTTGCTAATGATCATCTGGTAAACTATGTGCCCTTAACAGCAGAAAGGGCCATTTTTGGTATACTGCCTAAAAATCTGAAAGTAACCAAGGGATGTAGTAAGCTATTATTGGCGGTCTGAAAAAGTATTCTCCAGATGTGGACCCAAAGGTTACCTCCTACACCAGCACTATTTCAAGAGAAATTGTATCATATATTCTGAATGGATTGGGTGGAGGCCTCATAGACATAACAAAAACATAAAAAACATTAAAAAAGAACACAGGTTTATTTCAGGTCTGGGAGACCTTTATAGAAACTCTATCAGACTCACTTAAACACCGTATTCATAATTGCTTCAAAGATACAGTGTGGTTTCAAACTAAAATATATGCTAATGACCCACTGATAACTCTTCTATAGCCTTATCCTACCAATGTTTTTTTTTAAAAAATAAAATAAAATAAAAATGTTTGTTTTTCCCTTTGGGGTGGCTCCCAGTAACATTCTTACTTAAACTAATTTACCATTGTTCATTGTAGTTGTTTTTGAGTCAGGGAGCTGCTTGGTTGTTGTTATAGATAGTTATAAAAAAGGAGTAGCTTTGCACCTTGGCAAAACCATCTTGTATTGGAGGGGGGGGGTAAATTTAAAATATCATGGAAGATTTATAATTGGGGTAGATCAACTTTAAATTTTAGTGTAAACATAAAGCTATCAAGTATTTGTGTGCTACATGAAAAAACAGGCAGTATTTAACTTGTGTGCAAAATCATAAACTAATTTGCACCCCTTGCATTGTAACATGGTTTTGTGCAGGAGAAAACTTATTCATTTTTTTTACTTACTTTCCTTAATGAATCAGGCCCATTATGTTAGACTCCTGGCAGGAATAATAGAATGAAGACACACAGGAGATACATGCTATAATAGAAAATGTACTATTATATATAAAAGTGCAATATCACACTGGCAGCTGCATCCATTTACTGGTATTCTAAGGACTTTCATTTGTTGTCATTGAATCCCAATGCCGTGGATTACACTATAAATGTGCTATTGCACTATTGCACTTTTTATATAAAGCTATATCATACTTGCCAACTCTCCCTGAATGTCAGGGAGACTCCCTGAAATAGAGGTGATCTCCCTCACTCCCTGAAGAGTCTGGCATTCTCCCTGATGCTGAGCCAGTACAAGACGTGGTTGACTTCGTCATCTGTGAAATGATGACACAGTTCAGAAATTGTGTCCTATGTCCATGTATTGATTCCTGTGGAGGTGGCCATTTTCATGGAGATTTAATCAAAGAATGACAGGTAAGACAACATGACTTCAGTAATGGAGACAGAAATGTAAATGACACTTCAGTCTCTAGAGATTCATTAGCTGCTTTTATTTAAAGGCATAGTTGCCTACTCTCCTGGAATGTCCGGGAGACTCCCGCATTTCAGGGAGACCTCCTCGGCTCCCGGGAGAGCATGGCAACCTCCCGGTTCTCGCCCCCGCAATAGATAAGTGGCAGGGGGCCGGGCTTAATGACGCAAATATCGTGTCATCTTAGCCGCGCCCCCTGCTGTAATTGGCCTAAATTGTGACAATTGTTTAGGGGACGGAGGCAAAATTATGCAGTTTGTCAAGCCCCGCCCCCGCACGCCCACCTCCCCCTGGATCTCCCAGAAGCCAACGAGGAAAAGTTGGCAAGTATGAGCTATATGTTATACTAACAGCATTACCCCTATGTGTTTCTATTAGAAATGGGCGGGTCCGGTTCCCCGAGAACCGAACCCACCCGAACTTTGGGTATCCAAGTACCGAGCTGAGTAGCTCGGTACTCTCCTGTCCGCTCCGAATCCAAATCGAGGCCGATTGTCATTGTGATGTCGTCGGATCTCGGGGCTCGGTTCTCGCCTTTTGACAGAGGGAGAGAGCAGGGTGTAGTCACAGGCTGATTAGAGCAGGGACAGAGAATCCAATATTCTGATTCCAATTGTTGTAACAAAAATCGCTAGAGAAGAGAGGAGGATAGAGTTTTCTTTTCTTTTCAATATTTGGCACTCCCCAGTGCTTTTGGGGTGTCCCCCATAATTGTGCATAAATATTTCTGGCTGTCAAAATTACTATCTGTCAGCAGTATCTACCAACTAATTTTTAGCATTCCCCAGTGCTTTTGGGGTGTCCCCCATAATTGTGCATAAATATTTCTGGCTGTCAAAATTACTATCTGTCAGCAGTATCTACCAACTTATTTTTAGCACTCCCCAGTGCTTTTGGGGTGTCCCCCATAATTGTGCATAAATATTTCTGGCTGTCAAAATTACTATCTGTCAGCAGTATCTACCAACTAATTTTTAGCACTCCACAGTGCTTTTGGGGTGTCCCCCATAATTGTGCATAAATATTTCTGGCTGTCAAAATTACTATCTGTCAGCAGTATCTACCAACTAATTTTTAACACTCCACAGTGCTTTGGGCTCAGAATGGATTCAAAGCAGTCCACATATGATCAGAATGAGCAACCAGGTTCTGTCACCAGTCCTGATGTTAGTGTTCCCAGTACATCATGTGGGCAAGGCGATGTCAAACTACACAGTGTTTCGAAATCAGTCCAAAAAACAAAAACATTTTTTTTTTACTGTGTTGAAGCGAAAAAGAAGTGTTACTGAGCAAAAGTTAAGTGCCGATAAAAAAAAAATTGCCAACATGCCATTCTACACACGCAGTGGCAAAGAGAGAATGAGGCCTTCACCTTTGGCTATTAGTGGCAGATCCCAAAAAGTTACCGAGCCTACAATTGGTGCACAACTACTGTTACACGTCAAAGCCGAGCTGCAAGATAACAGTAAGGCATTAGAGGATAATGTTTGCTCTGATTCACAAATGACACCAATCCCTGTGGAGAGTCCATCCAACAGTGGTATGTCTAATCGTGAGCATTCTGTTAGTGTACCCATAAAGAAGGGCCCTTTCAGCAGTTCTGCTGATGTGTACCTGAACAGCCCGAGTGTAGCCGGTGATACACAAATTGAGGATGCCACTTTGGAAATAGAAGAGGATGAGGGGGAGATTTGTGGAGGTGACGAGGGCGCTAATGAGGATGTTGATAATTATGATGCAGACAGATACCAAATTGCCTTTCTCAATTTCTATTTATATTCTAGGTTATTTAATGGCTGAATAGTTTTCTATTTTACTCCTAGTGGAGAGGGGGTCTGATGCAAACAGATACCAAACTGCCTTTGTCCATTTCTTTGTATATTCAAATTTCTAGTTCTACAGTCTATGCAGGCTGCTTTTTTTTCTATTTTACTACAAGTGGAAGGGGGTGGGGGGGGGGGGTCTGATGCAGACAGATACCAAACTTCCTTTGTTCATTTCTTTGTTTTGTATATTCGAATTTCTAGTTCTACAGTCTGTGCAGGCTGCTTTTTTTATATTCAAATACAAGTGGAGGGCGGGGGGGGGGGGGCATAGATAGCCACCAAACTACCGTGGTCCATTTAATTTTACTTTCTAATTCCACAGTCTGTGCAGGCTGCTTTTTTTATATTCAACTACAAGTGGAGGGCGGGGGAGGGGGGGGGGGCATAGATAGCCACAAAACTACCGTGGTCCATTTAATTTTACTTTCTAGTTCCACAGTCTGTGCAGGCTGCTTATTTTAATATTCAACTACAAGTGGAGGGTGTAATACACCCAAAGACGATGGCTACATTGCCAATAATCAAAGATGGAGGAGGTAGACAACCAGGTTTGACTGTATAATTTGCAGACAAGTGTTCGCATTAAGGACAGCCTACCAGGGATTAAACTGTTTTTTTCATAATTTATTAGCTTTAGAATTACCTCACTTATCCAAGAAACTGGTGGAGCACTAAATTAGGTTATTTTAGACCAAAAAAATTGTATTTTTTTCAAAAATAGCAAAACCAAAACCAAAACCAAAACACGCAAGGGTGGTTTTGCAAAACCAAAACCAAAACACAAAGGTAATCCAGATCCAAAACCGACTACAAAACCAAAACACGGGGGTCAGTGACCATCTCTAGTTTCTATTCATACATCATGGGATTCTTTTTTGCATTTGCTCTTGTTTGGAGAGAGCAGTTTTTCATGGCTTCCAATAACTCAGCCCTTCATACAAAGCCCTCAACAACACCCCCCCATACATCTCAAATCTCATATCACAATACTGATCTTCCTCTATCACCGCTCCACATCTGCTGCACCACTTCGCTAATCCCTACACTTTTAGCAATCCCCAGATATTAATAAAAATAATACACTGCAACATGACCGGAGGAATCATATGTTTGAATATTTATTAATAGTAGTAGAAGCTCGATAAGCAATGCTTGTAATACAACTGCACAATACTGACACTGAGCATACGACTTACAGTCATGTGTTATATAAAGCATTCTACAACCGTGTCACGTGCTATATTGTGTCACAGTAATACCACAACATCCCTGCCTTATACAGAGGAGGGTATGCATCTTGCTGTGTGCTATAAGGGAGCATCTGCCTCTTGTTGAGTACTACACAGAGCAGGCTCTATCAGTCACTATATGTGTCTATTGATTACCATGGGGTATATTTACTAAACTGCGGGTTTGAAAAAGTGGAGATGTTGCCTATAGCAACCAATCAGATTCTAGCTGTCATTTTGTAGAACACACTAAGTAAATGATAACTAGAATTTGATTGGATGCTATAGGCAACATCTCCACTTTTTCAAACCTGCAGTTTAGTAAATAGACCCCTATGTCTTATACAGAGGTGGGTCTGTCTCTCTCTGTGTTTTATACAGAGTCAGGTCTGTCTCTTGCAGTGCGTTATACAGAGGCAGGTCTATCTCTTGCAGTGCGTTATACAGAGGCAGGTCTGTCTCTTGCAGTGCGTTATACAGAGGCAGGTCTGTCTCTTGCGGTATTTTATAGAGAGGAATGCGGCATTTTCCTAAGTTAACTAAGTGTACGGGAAGCTTTTTCTCGCACTTTACACATATCACATTTGTTTTATGCTCAGCCTTATAGTGACAAGGAGGGCTCTTTTTAGATTTCGTACGGCACACAGTGAGGCTGAAGTTTTTGGTACTTGTTATATTTCTGTTGCCTGAGATCCTGCTGCAGATAGCCTTAACCTCAGCAGCGGGTGAATGAATGAAGGTGTTCATTGGCTTGCAGCGTCCACCTACAATGAACAAAGGCTTCTCCATGGCACGAGCACAGTCGATGGTCTTTGACCTAGTAATGTGTTTTTTCTGAAATTTTCTCCAGTCCTGACATGTGGACAGATGAGGGAGACTGAGGAGGATCCCAAATATTACAATCAATGGTGATAATGCAGACATTCCGGCAGACGTGATCTGAAAAGAGAAATGGGGGAGTTACAGCTGGAACATCATCTATTATATACAAGACTCTAATCTAGATAACATCATAAGGACATGGAATACAGACAAATTTATTATGCTAATGAGCCATGTTTATAGAATTGACCTAAAATTAAATGCAGCAACTTTATTACAAGGATGCTGAAAGACACCAGAAAGTCTCAGTGCCAGCTCTTTGTGACCTTGGACAACAAACCTTCTACCATCCCAGGCAACAAAATTATAGTGCTATCTCAACTGGGATGATAAATAAAGTGCCTGAAATGCAGAGCATTATGTACAGCAATTTGTTACGTTTTATGGAAAATATGAAAATAAGAAATATAATTCAATCTAGGCAGGGAACCTTGATGATTACACAAAATACAGCTTAGTTTTGATGCAAAATGTGCACAAAACCATAGCATCCTTCAGCTGTTAACGCCATTAATTTATTCCAAACTTTAATTAGCCAGTTTTTCCAAGTAGAGGGTTACCAAATACTTGTTACATTTATAAAGTATTTTCTAATTTTATACAGGGGAGAAAGTTAGATTTTAGTTTCTTACTCTCAAACAAGAAGTGGGATGTAAATTTAGCATGTTCCGCTGGCAGATTTTTGGAGTTAAGTGTTCCTATTCCTACTCCAACCATACCACACAGCAGAATGAACTGACCGAATTTACATCTATAGGGTCTGGGCAGCACGGTGGGTTAGTGGTTAGCACTTCTGCCTCACAGCGCTGGGGTCATGAGTTCAATTCCCAAATATGTCCTTATCTGTGTGGAGTTTGTATGTTCTCCCTGTGTTTGCGTGGGGGTGCTCCAGGTGCTCTGGTTTCCTCCCACACTCCAAAAACATACTAGTAGGTTAAATGGCTGCTATCAAAATTGACCCTAGTCTCTCTCTCTCTGTCGTCTGTGTGTGTCTGACTGTATGTTAGAGAATGTGGAGTGTAAGCTCCAATGGGGCAGGGACTGATGTGAATGAGTTCTCTGTACAGCACTGCAGAATCATTGGCGCTATATAAATAAATGATGATGATGATGATGATGATTCTTCCCACTCCAGAATCCAGAACTTCTCCCGTGTGGTCCCCCTTCACAGGAATGACCTCCCTCGCTCCATCTATCTCTCTCCTAATCTGTGCTCCTTCAAACGAGCACTTAAACTCACCTGTTCCTCAAAGCCTAGCAACCATCCACTTAACCCCATCATGTTTCTCTTTCCCATGCTTCAACTGGCTCCTCTTGTGCTTGTTTTGTTTACCCTACTTTAGGACGTAAGCTTGTATGATCAGGGCCCCTTCCTTCCTGTCTCCATACCTGTTCTTCTGCTCCGTCGTTACTGCATTAGCCTGCCTGGATTGGTATTGGTATTTTTTGTTTATTGTTCTGTACTGTTTCACCCTGTATAGTCTACTGTTTGTACTGTGTACGGCGCCGCATAAATCTTGTGGCGCCTAACAAATAAACGATAATAATAATAAAAATAATAATGATGATATACACAAATAGTACAAACACACATAGCACTGCTCCTTCTAAACATAACCCATAGCATCACTACAACAACTGTGCCATATACATTGGCCCCAGTTAAATCTTACACATACTCTTAGCACCCCTCCTCTCAAACCTCCAAAATACATATAGCAACAACAGAAACCTCACACATACACATAGCACTACTGCCACTAAAATATACATATCTATAACATCACCAACACAAAATCTCACACATAATGTTCCCCTAAAACTCACACATAGAGCTGTCTTCCCCTGTATCTCACACATAAGACCACTTTCTTGACATCTATATCTATACATAGCATCAGGCAGAATGAGTGAACATATGTTATTTATATTTTATTTTATATAAGCTCTTTTTCTTTCTTTGTTTTTCCCCACTTGGACTACAATGGATCATGACAAAAGAGGAAAGAAAGATTTGATTTCCCATTCTAACTACGACAGATCAAATGCAAAGGTTTTATATTATATTTAAAAAAGTGGTATGCAATGGTTTGGGGAGTGCTTTATCCAATTTAAGATTATTTTAAAATTGTTTATATTTTTTATACTTTTTTTTTTTACTCTTTTTGTATTACATTGGTACTACTGGGGAGACAAAATGACCACTAAAGGATCATAAATTAATCTGAAAATGCATCACTTGTTGCTGTGATCACCGATGATAAGAGATGCTACTTTACAGGCCAAAAATATCTTCTTAGTCATTCTGCAATTTTCTCTGTACTATCACATTAAGTTCATTACTATGTGTCATTGTTCTGGCCCCAAGGCAGCAGTTATGTTGAGCCATTGCAAGATATCACAACTCAAATATCTATTTGTTGGGAAGATCGATTTTGTGATTTATGCTAGTGAATATTTTGATGACTCAATGCGATTTCCGATCCTAACTTGGTAACTGTAAATTCAAAAATATTCATTTTTTATTACCCTAGTCCCGATAGCCAAGAGAGTGGCAAAGAGCCCCAGTGCTTTTCATTGGATGGCCAGTAGCCTCTGGGAGTAGGGGTCAACTTTTCTGGAAACCCCATTATTAAAGTAATTTTATTGTTTTCCAATAAGCATTGTCTAAGCGATTTGTGTGGTTCCAAAGCACAAGCAATTTATTTAGCAAAAGCAATTTGTTTAGCAGTTCAATAAATAAGTACAATACAGTACAATATAGCCGATACATGATACATAATAAAGATGTTACATTAAAGCAGAAAAGTATAAAAACACTGAATACATTACATCTTCCTTATAGGGCTCACCCAGGTTCAATGAATGCAGCCATGCCCTCACGTTTCCAGCATCAAAGAGAGCTAGAACAAAAGCCAGCATGCTTGTATATACTTGTACAGATAACACTTAGTGAGGTCTTCATTGGTCCAGGGTTAATTGTATTCCAGTTCCTTGCAAGTTATAGGTCAGTTCATTTGATCCTTACAAAGGGTGAGGGGAAACTTCCCCCACCCTATTGTTCCCATGATTTGACTCTGAATGACCAGTTCAAACTGACCCACACAAAAGTATTTTTGAGCATTAATCTCATATTGCTTGTATCTTGCGATCGCTAGATGTGATCGCTATTCCGTCCACACCGGGTTAATGCTGGTGAAATAAGCTTTAATATGAGACCAAACTCTTTATCTTTTAAAACACCTTAACTATAAATAGCTTTACTACAGTATTTTATATGCATAAATATACAATCTAATACATTTTACTAATAAATGAATGTGGATTGGAACCTTAATAAATATGAAATATATATATAAGTGAATGTGTAAGTGCGAGTGTATGCATGCGTTATTTATCGTGCGATTGCGTCATGAAATGCAATCGCACTGTAAAACAATATTAATCAATATACTTTCTTTCATCCAATTATACGACTTCGACACCATATACAGGCACTAGCTCCGTTGATCCCCTAAGTTCGGGTGGGCTCCGTTTTCAGAAAACCGAGCCCGAGCATCTCTAATATAAATAGCTGACGATGACGATACACAAGAAGGAACATTACACCTGCTGCATTGTAGATTTTTTTTAATTGTATTTCAAACCTAATAGTGAATGTGTTCTTGAAAACAAATGTTAAAAAACCCATTTCTAGTGCTTCTGACCTGGTTGTGTGCACGTGTATCCGGGTGTAAGTACACCTGCGGTAACCCTGTCACATAGGCTGCTGTCACAGAGCTGGATGTATCTTAAGATGCCTCCAACTCAGCATATGGTGTAAATATTTTAACTTTATGTGCAACGTTTTACAGCTTTTGTTTGGCCACATATGTGTCCAGCTCAGTATCAGCTCCTGGAGACGGGAGTAGAATTAGTAGCTTGTAATATTGGAAGATGGCATTTATTTTCCTTTAAATTATTTTATGCATATTTAAAAAACAATGGAATTCAGAATCATATTAAGGATATTGAATATAATCAGATTGCTCACAACAGCTCTAAGACAACAGAAAAACTGTGAATAAATTGATGCGTCACCCATGGAAAGTAACACGTCGGATTTATGTACTTAGATGCATTTAACACCCCAATCTGCCTGTAACAGTCTCACAGCACTAACTTGTGGTGATCTTGTTTCTTTTACTATCTAATACTCAGTCTGTGGCTTCCTGTTTGTCAGCATTCCTTTTCTCATATCCCGACACTGTCTGGTCACAAGCAGCCCTGTTATCATCAACACAACCGCAAGATGAGCTCACTCACCGTCTAAATAAAAAGACGTTATTGAGCGGCCTCCCTTTATTAACTAATTAACAAGCAAGCAAATGCTCAGTGAACATCGAATACAAAAAAATAGACCATTAAATTGATAATCTTGTCATACACTAGAGACTCAATTGGAGATGCCAAACACTAGCCATCATAGTGTACATACACACACACACACACACACACACACACACACACACACACACACACACTTGCCACCAGATTCAAACATTTGTTTTATAGTTAGTATAGCTTAATTCAGAAGCCAAAAATAGTGATATAGTGAGCGTTTTGTTATAGAGAGAGTGACATATAATGGAATTAACACCCACTTTTACAGAGAAGGCACTTAGTGGTAAGTAAGGGTGGCATTATAATGGGGGGTATAAAGGTCATCTGGACACATAAATGCTTCTCTTTTCATTTAGAACTATTCAAAACTCTTGGAATTAGGACAAAGGAGAGACAACAAAAAAACCCCAAAATATATAGCAGAAAGCCTGTCACTGCTTCACAGAGTATATATAGAATAAAACCTATTAGCGCTAGGTATATAAATAACTCACACCTGCTTTTGTGGGGGCCTGTAATCTCCAAACAAATGACAATAATAAAGAACAAATACAACAGCACACAGGCGTTATTATTGAAAGCACATAGTATCTTGATCCATGGCTATAGCAAAAAAGACAATTTTATTAAAACATTATACAGTAGTTCATGCAGACAGCTAAATAAGCCTAAATGTGAGGTCACATACACCTATAGAAGTAAAAATATGATCAAGCGATATCATTTATCCCCATATCCCATATGCAATTGTCCCAGGATAGAGAATAAAGCACTTTGGTTGGGGTGTCGTAGTGTCACCTCAATGCAGTCTGATGTGAGATCCTAGTCTCCTTGCAGAAAAATCATTCTAGCAATCCACCTGGTAGCAGTCTATGTAAGGAGCTTGTGTGCTGTTGTATTTGTTCTGTAATGAGGCATAGTAGACCTAAAAGACCAAGTACTGACTGCACATGATGTCTTATCCTTTGCCCAATGTACCAGCCTAACATGCCAAAGACTTCCATAGCTCTAGATTTCCCTTCATCCATATTTTATATATATGTAGCCCAACTAAAAACACTGTCAGTGTGTGAGTTAGCGTTGTCATTATCTTCATGGCAACAAGCAGTCTGCCCCTGTGCTAGATGAGAGAGCAGCATATAATATAATATCACACTGGCTCCTGGAGAGTGTGTGTGTGTCAGCTGGATGTCTCCCAATATCCTCACTTCACTTCTTGTTTATATCAGATTATCTGTATCATGAAGAGTGGCTTCTGGCATAGGGGTGCAGATGATGGCAGATTTAGAGCAAAAGAGGCGTTGTTTGGTGATAATCACCAGACAAGCACTTGATTCTCTGTAAGTGCACTTTTATTATCTGATCCGGAAAGATCATATCACTGCAGCCCCCAAGCTCATATCCCTGTAGCCCCCAAGATCATGTCCCTGCAGCCCCCAAAATCATATCCCTGCCTGCAGTGCCCAAGATCATAACCCTGCAGCCCCCAAGATCATGTCCCTGCAGCCCCCAAGATCATATCCCTGCAGCCCCCAAGATCATGTCCCTGCAGCCCCCAAGATCATGTCCCTGCAGCCCCCAAGATCATATCCCTGCAGCCCCCAAGATCATATCCCTGCAGCCCCCAAGATCATAACCCTGCAGCCCCCAAGATCATAATCCTGCAGCCCCCAAGATCATAACCCTGCAGCCCCCAAGATCATAACCCTGCAGCCCCCAAGATCATAACCCTGCAGCCCCCAAGATCATAACCCTGCAGCCCCCAAGATTATATCCCTGCAGCCCCCAAGATCATAACCCTGCAGCCCCCATTTTCAAGAGATAAAGCTCAGTTATTAGGAGACTTCCCATTGTTTCCCTTTTTGTTAAGTGAATAACACATTTATGTTTTTATAGTGTCTCCACACAGTTTTAATGCTTAAAATTAATTTGCTTTTTTTGTACACATAGATAAAATAATTTTTTGTAAATCAACTATGATATGAAATTGATTATATTATAATAAACACATAAATTAGGTAGTGTTTTTTTTAAAGTGAACTGTAGTTGCAGAATTCGTTTCATCATTAACATCGGTCCTTGCTCCCGTACAGGTAAACTATTGACATGCTGCAACTCATGGACGTGGCCCGATCAAACTAAATGTTTCTGATCTATATCTATATATATCTATATATATATATATATATATATATATATATATACATCAGAAACATTTAGTTTGGTCGGGCCATATCCATGTATATATATATATATATATATATACACTTTTATACTAAAAATGTGATAAGTTGTTATTAGTAGGAAAACATGTACCGCACCCTACATTCTCATTTAAATCCAGTTAGCAAATTGGCTACCACCTCCCTTGTTAGAGAATTCAAAAATGTGACTACTCTTTCAGTAAAGAACCCTTTATAGTCTGATGTTGGAGCGGTCTTTCTTCCAGTTGAAGTGGATGCCCATTTTTGGCTGGCAGTGAAGCGTGCACCTCTGCAATTGGCTAACTAGGTTACAACTATTGAAAAATCATAACCAATAATTCTTAGGTTCCATAAACTGAAATAAATTAAGCTTTCTTTTGCATATTTTCATATCATTTATCATTATCTCTAAGCTCATAAAACACCAATCAATTAGGACAGAACTCTGGAATTAATTATTTAGCAAGTTAACTTTTGACCGATAATATTTAAAAGATTATATGAACACAAATTATCTCTATATTTGATAGATACAATTCTTAAACGATAAAGCTTAAACTAAATAACTTTAACTATAATTCTTAAACTAAACAAAACATACAATATAGCATGCCTTAAATAGACAACACTCTTTGGGGAGTGTTTAATTCGGCTCGAGGTGTCTCCGGAACGTCACTAAAGACACATCAAATCTCTAAGCATCAATGTTCAGCTGCACCTTGCGCCGAATTGAATTTGAGTTACTTAATCGCTCTAGATAGTGATTTTAAAAAGCCACTGAATTAGTGAGAACAGACCATACATAGAGATCCAATCGCCACTATCACTATGGAATAACTTTATATGAGTATAGAAGGAAGTCACGTTACTGTTAATAGTTCAAAGTCCTCTGTTAGTAACACAGTGAGTAGAATAGAGATATTCCCAGTGGTTCCACTCAAGATAATAGTCTGGTGATCAGACAACCTCTGGCTGGGAACAATAGTAATCCTGGGCTTATCACAACAAGTACTCAAAACTTTACTAGAGTAATTACCCACAGATGACTTAGGGCTCGATCCTTCCAATGTGTTTGTAGCCTCCTGAAGGAAATCAGAAATCTCTCCTCTGATTAAACTTTCGTGTTGCAGCTATTGAGGAATCATAAGACTAGTAACAATCATACAGCGCAACATGAAGTCTCTTTCTACTTCTTACTGTCAGTGTTTCTCTGAGCAGAGAGTACAAGCTCAATGCTGAGCAATACAGATGGTACCGAAAACAGTGACACTGCTGCTCGATGAAACAATCTATTGTCAACTTAGAAAGATACCGTGTATATAAATATATATCTATGTACTGGTTGTGTAGCATTGAACTGAAACCACAGAAATTTCACATATTCTTTTGAAAGATCTGAAACTTGAGGTGAGTTCTACTGAACCACCAACCACATCCTTACAAAAGTAGAAACATTTATGGTTTTGTATATCTGTTATTCTACTCCAGGTGAATGTACAGGCATTATTACACATTGCAGGCCCACTGCACAAGATAACTATGAAAAGTACAAAGGTTACATCGAACGCAGGTAAAATGCATTTTGGGAGCTGAAGCTACAATTAATCTCTTTCCTGCACCTTGGGTTTGCACTGTTAGGCCTAGATAGGGTGCAATTTAGGTGCGTGACTACTGTCCTCTCTTTGTAGAAACAAATCTAGTGTAGTGAGTCATTTACACCATCCTGTAAAGTATAGTTGAACCCTAAAATCCACCTTGAAATGTGCAGATCTGTAGTTTACAGTGCATCCTGGTTACTCTGTCAAACCAACCACTGTGCAAAGTCTCTGCACTTCCACTGTTTAATGACGTTTAGAACTTATATAGCCCATGTTACAAATGAAACTCTTACCTCTAATCTAAACCTCAAACTCACATTCTTACCAGGTATTTAACTCTAAAAAACTTACAATGGCAGTTAAAAAATAAATTAAAAAGTATAAATATTTTATTTTGGTCATACTCAAATTTACAGTGTATTGTTCCAAAAGCAAATGCCTTACGTTTCATCCAGACATCAAACTCACAGAACTATGAAGAACTTGAATTTGTATTATACTTAAAAAAATAATAATTGAAGGGCAAAGACCCGTAATCTAACTCTATCCACAGCTTATACAGCTTTTAAAAGGAAAATAACAATATATGCCAAGTCTGGCTTTGGAATCTATAAAATGGTGCATGTCTAGTACCAGTGTATCATCCTTTCATAGAAATAATTAAAATTGGTTTAATATAGCAAATTACATTTGAATATATAGTTTATAGACATTAGACTCAAACGATACATATATGTGAAAGAATAAGTTTAAAGTAAAGGTCTATAAACTATATTTCAATATAACAGGAGCACATATCCCTTTATAAGCATCATTATAATATAATCACTTAGAGAGCCGCGCCGATTGACCACAATCCACTTTTTAAATTTACCTCCCCCTCCAATGCAACATGGTTTTGCCAAGGTGCAAATTTACTCCTTTTTTATGCTTTGCTCTCCTTAATGAATCAGGCCTAATGAGTTTAGAGTTTAGTTTAGCAGTAGCAGGATCAGTACTAGTAACAAATAGCCATAGTCTGAGCCTATTTTAACACAAAGGGTGTTTATGGGCTATTTTGTGTTTTGTTTAAGGAAATTTATCACATCTTTATTATCATTATGTTTTGCCCTTGTGCTTGGAAGAGCTGTTGTTAAGGAAAGATCATTAAGCGCAGAGGACCATATTTGAGATGTTCTTCTTCCGTGACCTTCAACAGTCCTTCTGACGGTACTAATAGTGAGATTCTCGTGTACCATAGACAGATCCAAGACAACAACAGTACAGTGTGTGTCACTGCTAAATACATACAAAGAAAGAAGAGATAACAGATTTGTGTTACCTTGAAAAGCACCCACAGCCACACAACATTGTTTAATAGCTTTTTCCTGCTCTCTGATTACTTTTCTCAGATTTATTTTAGATAGTGGTTTGCCCTTGCTCATTTCATGTTGTTTTGATCAATTTGACACATTTGCAATGATGAATTTAAATGGAATTAGCAACATTCAACAACATTTTCCTCTGCCAATGACACCCACAATATTGTTTAATGATGTGAGAAGATTTTCAACTTAATAATCAATACTGAAGAATAAGTCAACGTAGTTTTTTTTCACTTCAATTGTTTTTTTGCTCTCTTAGGGCCTTATACAAGTCTTGGCCGTAATTTAAGCATTTAAAAAGAGCATCCAACATTTGCGTACTTCTGACCGCATTCAAATGAAAGTGTTTCTTAAGATGCATTATGAAATGAAAATGGGTGGAAATACGGCCTATATAAACAGTACTATCCTACGTAGACACACATAACAGACTGAACTATACGCACATATGTATGTACAAAAATTTCACATCAGAACGTACATAACTTTTATTTGGTCAAAAATGAAAATAAAAACTGCTAATACAATAAATACAAAAATAAGTTTTTGAAATAAAATCCAATTTTTTTTTGATAGTTTTATTAATTATTTTAAATTAACTAAATAATTAACTCTTCCATGCGTTCAGTGCATACAATGCGTTTTGAAAAAAAAATCTTAAATGAATACAGTTGTTCTCTAATAGCTACGGTTATATTTAAATCAATGACTATGTCGTGCTGGTCATCACTATCAGCCGGCATTTGCACTGTAGCGGGTGTAAAAGATATGGCTGACAAAAGGAGTATTTATGATAAACACAGGATTTAAATTGACCGCATCTGAGTAAACACGTCCTTATTGAACATGGCTTACGTTAGTCTGACCCTTTCCTCCCCTGTCCTGCCTCTCAAGTCATAAGGGGTCGTAAGTGTCAGATGCGTGCGGATATGGATTTCTTTTGATGTACGCTGACCCTTGTACTTCGGTTTCGAAACGGGTGTCAGTTCTAACACAATTTCGTGTTTCGGCTTTGCTACCGAATGTGTCAAGCAAACGTGAAAGGTTTTGGTTTTGGATCTATATTTAATTAAAAACAATGAAAAATAGGTAAAATAATGTAATTTTGAGTTGCTTTTGCTCCTATATTACTATTTATAGCATTAACAATCATTTCTAGCCATTTCCAGTCTATTTTCTAATGATCCCTTCACAGCAGTCTCAATTTTCACCAATTTTGGCCAAAGTCTACAGCGATCTGGCTGGCTAAAATTAGTAACACAGCAGTGGCAAATACATGGCAGTTAAATAAAAGATACAATCCCTAGACTAGGGGACACAATAGGCAGCCTTGCAAAACAGCACTTTAGAGATCATAAGTACCTTCATTAAAAGGGGATTACGCCTATGATACATCTCTACTCTCTGATCATTGCATCCATCATAGGCACTTATGCTACAGAAACAGACAGTGGTCATTGGATGGACAGTGGTAGAAATAATACAGTTAATGAATAAAGTTAATACAGAAATTGAAAAAAATAAACAGACAAAGGTGGCCTGCACCTTCATCTATTTCTGTACTATGCACTTATCGCTGGGTAGAGTATTCATCAGGAGCCAAGAGTTGAGCTTTCAAGCACCTTGTTTTACAATAAGTGCTTTTTATGGTTTGAGTACAGCTGCCTTTGTGAATTAAACAAGGGGACTCGTCAATCATATCTATTTGCAAGTATATAAAAATATCATGCATAAAATATGTCATATATATGTCATATATGAGAATGTATATAAAAATATTTTTAGATATTTGTATAGCTTTAAAAGGACAAAACAGCTAGCCTAGGTAATATGTAAACCAGACAGTTCAGATTGGGCAATAGGCGGCCTTCTCACACAAGTAAGTATGTATAACGCACAATCATGCAGGTTTGGTTGCCAAACATCTGTCTTGACAAAAGCAATTGAATTTGAAAGTCCACATTCTGAGAAATTAGGAGACAGAATTTGGCATATTCCAAACCAGCAGTCCATTGGCAGTTAACAGTTAGGCATTGCAATGAGTTACAAAAGCCCCCCCAAAAAAGGGAATTTTGGTGCAAGAATGTAAAGAAGGCTTCTCATAAGCTATTATTTTTGTTAATGTTTTGCTGCTACACTGTGTATTATTTAATTATTAAACTTATGCCTTACAAGACACCAGTGTAAGTAACAGTCAACGTTTTCTGAAATATAGTAGCAGTACTCCCCTCTTTTGGGCCTTACTGGCAGAAAGAGGGACATAGCTCTGATTTTTCCACTCTATAGGGCTGTGAATCACAATAAATGACTAAATATGAACTAATTATCTAGCTCCATTGCTAGATTTGGTTGTTTAGACAATGATAGCCATCACGAAGAGGGAGTGTTATACTGTATATAAGAATTGCATAGCCCAAAGCAATTGTCATACTTAATTGTCAGATTGTCATATTTAACAGAATCCGAACCGATCATCCCTATTAAAGTAATACACTACAACGTGAATAAATGAATAATCAGTTTGTATATTTATTGATAGTAGAAGTTTGATAAGCAATACTTAATTAAGCAATACATAATATAATAGCTACATGCAGACTCTGAGTATACAACATGCGTTATACAAAGTATTCTCTAATTGTGTCACATTCTTATTACAGTAATATCACAAGATCCCAGTTGTATACAGAGGACAGTTTGTTTCTTGCTATGTGCTGTAGCAGATCAGAGTCTATCAATGACTATGTATTATACAGATAAGTGTCTATCGCTTGCTTATTGTTATACAGAGGAAGGTCTGTTTTACTAGGTGTTACACAGAGGGTTAAAATTTTTACTCTGCAGTGCAACATTACAGGAAGTTATAGAAAAGTAATGTAATAGAAGAGAGTGTTCAGCATCTTCCTACTTTTACAAGGAGTACAGGAAATCTGTTCTCACATTTTACACATATCACACTTATCTCAGATCTAGCACTATATGGACAAGGAGGCGTTATATCACTTGTTCTAGTGCATGTGGTGAGGCTGAACAAGCCACTTGTTACTTCTCTTTTGCCTGAGATACCCATGCACAAAGCATGTACAATGACAGTAGATGAATGAATGAAGGTGTTGACTGGATTGCAACGCCCACCTACAATGTACAAAGGCTTATCCATGATGGTATCACAGTCGATGGTGGCTGTGCGAGCAATGTGTTTTCTCTGAAACGTTAACCAATCCTGACATGTGGACAGATGGGAGACACTGAGGAGGATCCCGAATATCAGGATAAATGATGATGTTGGAGGCATCCCGGCAGGTGTTATCTGAAACAAGGGGGAGGTTACAGTTAGAACAAACTACTGTGTGGCAGATAGTCTATATAATATGATTTTTTTTTTAACATGGTAAATACAATCAATTTTATTACAATGACACTAAAAGACAGTCATTCAAGTCCCAATGTCTTTGTGACCTTGGACAACTCACAATCCTTCTAGCATCAGTCAAGCAAATGAGATTATAAATGGAAAACAGACTTAGGGCTAGATTTACTAAGCTGCGGGTTTGAAAAAGTGGGGATGTTGCCTATAGCAACCAATCAGATTCTAGCTGTCATTTTGTAGAAAGTACTAACTAAATGAAAGCTAGAATCTGATTGGTTGCTATAGGCAACATCCCCACTTTTTCAAACCCGCAGCTTAGTAAATCTAGCCCTTAGTTACTGACATTTATAAGAAACAACCAACAATGGGTAACCCTGAAAATTTACTCCAAGGACATAAACTTTTCAGTGTTTGTCAATTTCATACAAATCTCTACAGTATTCTCTTCCTCTTGAGGATTTATCTGCCCAATATATGTTGGTTGTATATATTTTCAGTTTTATTTTCTTAATGTATTTTGGAAGAAAGGACCATTCATGTCATCTTTCCTCCAGTTAATAAATCACCTGCTTCATACACATATTCTTCGTTATCATCATAAGCATTGTAATAATTACTGTCAATCATCATCATAATTGTAATAATCACCCTTAATCATCATCATCATCATTAACTTCGTAATAATCACCCTTAATATTCATCATCATGAACACTAGTCTTTTAAATGAAGTATTGTCATGTGACTTTATATTTATTAAATTTGGCTCCGAAAACCTCTATAGCCACCAAAATACATGCTAGCATCAATCACAAATTCAGTCACTGGCTATTCTCCCAATAATTTATTAGTTGAAATGTGATATATGACAAAGTCTCTAACTTCATTGTTGCCCTGAACATGAACAAATATCACATATAGGGGTCTATGTATTAAAACTATGCGGTGTCTATCGATCTGCATCTAAGAGCCCCAGCGAAGTCCTCACATCTCCATGAACTGTTTAAACTAGGTACCTGCAGCCTAGCGCTGCTGGTGAAAGGAGGAAGTGTTATATGAAGCACACAGCACTTTCACGGTAAGGGATTCTGCGAAGCCAATGGGACTGCAGCAGGACCCCATACAAAATGCGAACAAGATTATAAACAGAGATGAACAAAATTGTCAAAACTATAAATACTCACCTCATTCCGTATGTGGATGCAAAGGATTGTATATTTACTGGTTTAATTTAGCCTAAAGTGCTCCTAGACCTACCCCAAGCACAGCAAAATGAAGCAGCTATTGTCATCCCATCTTTTTCCATAGAATGTTAATTCTGTGAAATGCGAATTTTCTTAGGTTACAGAATTTATTGT